>NC_051185.1:45453143-45753143 GCF_013339695.2 Rhipicephalus sanguineus | reverse complement strand
TCTTTCGTGAAGTTTGTTTTGCGTACCCCACCACGATCCGCGGTAGGTTATTTGCGGTGCGAGACACCTGCCCAGGCGGCTCGCAACGCGATGAACCTACCGCGACGCTTTCGCGTCTTGCGCGCCAGCTCCGCGGGTGAGGCTACCACTGAGCACATCTCGTCAAAGCAAATTGCAGCTTGCTTTGAGCAAGTTGGAGCTGCATAGACGTATTTATCGAGGTGGGGGAAATAAAGCCCCCCTGCCCCTCCGACGCCGCACACGGACACACTTTTGTAAAGTGGGCACAAGAGGGACAAAGTCTTTTCTGGTCGGGACGAGCCTTCACGAAACAAAATAAAGACGAGGACCAGAGTGAATAAAAATGACAAGGTTCCGTAATTAAGCATAATTAATGAGTTAAATAAGAGGAAAAAGCTCACGGGGTCCCTTATGCACTCGCCTAAGACGACTCGAAGGCGAAAACCATCTTCTTTTTCTTCTCAGTCGATGTATTGATCCTCCCTTGTCCCCCTCCAAAAGCTTTCTGCACCTCCAATTAGTGCACCAATTAGTGATTTTGCACTCCCTCAGTGATCGACCCACCTTTGACCAAGCGAAGCTGTCATGTGACGACGTCATCGTGTGACGTCATGATTATGTCATTATGATTTCAAGTGACGTCACAAAATTTTGCGTTCTGTGACATCACGATGACATCTAATGATGACGTCATCACGTCCTGATTTGTTGCATTCCTCGTGTTGACACCGCCGACGGTCAGCTATCGCGTTTGATGAGGCATCTAAGGCTATTGCCTTAATAATTAAAAACCAAGCTTGTATATCTTGGGACAGTGCAAGTTTCCTCGCAATTGTCAGAAATTTAATTGGGTCAGTGCCATCGTTAGAGTAGCTATTTATCCAGACAACTACAATAACTTTGAAGCCAAATCACAGAAATATTATCACAATCTACGCATATCTGTATGTTCTATATATTTCATTCGATATTCAGGGTTGATTTTCTGACGTACTTGGGTTCGACTGGGAAATCTTACTGTTCGAACACCCTACTTCTACAACGACACTCTTAACTTTTCTAGCTAAACATGTACCCCAATAAACTTTCTTAAACAGCGCGAGAAGACGAAGACACAAGTAAGAAAAACATTCAGAACACCACGAGCGCAGTAAAAGAGCCCAGTTTAAGAAAGTTTATCGCGATGAACCAACTAGCCTGCCAGAAGGTATTACTGATGTACCCCAAGCTGCGTAAAACGTAATTGATTTAATTGGTCAACATGTTTCTTAAGCTTCCTTGCAAATAAAGTCCATATGGGAAGATAATTTATCTTTATAGCGACGTTGGTCAGGCAAATTTTAATGCGCCTAAAGAGAAAAAGAAGTTAGAACTGAAATAACTAATGTGTACAAGTAATATTACTTCAAAGGCAATGCTTTGATTCTCGCATATACATGACACTCAAGGCACGTACACCTCTAAAACTCTTTCTTTCTAAAACACTTAGTTGTCTAAGCTCGAGTATGCCAGCTCTCCGTACGTGGGATCTCATCATTATCACTCTTGTTTATACTACGGAATCTGTTCGAAATCATAATGCACATTTCATTCTTTCAGGCTATGCACACTTTTATCTAGTGCATTATCTGTGAGAACAGCTTTAGACATCCTGCCTGTTTTTACTCACAGCAAACCGTCTCATATAGTTCTTTACAAAATCTGCCACAGTGTACAATTAAAGCATGGTCTTTCAAATTTATTCCATGTATCAAACTGATGCTGTCGACACTAACAGAAAGTACCCATTTGTCCCGTATACTAATAAGTCCTCCTGTGATTACTTTGTTCCAAGTACGTCCACTGAAGGGAACCACCAGCCCTGAATAGTCCATCGCCCTACCGACTGATGTTCTCTATTTTCTTGCGCATAACCAGCGCAAATTACAGAAAAAAAATAGGTATGTGTGAATGTCACTTTTTTGGTTTGAAAGGAAGTGGAAGAAACCTTGAATGGGGGTATCAAAATTTGAATAGCAGTAGGGTGCGAGTTATAAGTGGTACAATACGTTACAAGTTAAAAATGACTATACTTAGCGCATATAAGACCATATAACACACTGTTAAATTTTAAAAAATATGTACACTTAACCTTGAAGTGTGGCTTCGCGGCAGTGCAGGTTTTCCCTGGCAGGGTGGTTTCACGGTGCAGCAATTCAATGCTGCAGTGAAACCACCTTTACAGGGGGTTATGTGCGGTCAAACATATATTCGTTCATTTCGAATACTTCGAAATTTCGAATAATGTAAATTCGAATACTTTAATATTCGTTTGAATATTCGAAACGTCCGAATATTCACCCATCCCTAGCTCTCTCCTAATTGTTTCCTTCCTCCATGCCGGCAGTCGACTCCCATCCATGTACTTAGCAGCGCAACACTTGCTACAGCCAACAACGACGGTCATGCGTTCATATCAGGCAACAATGAAATGTGCCAACTTGAATTGACCAGTGACCTCGCTAAGAGATGAGATTGCCTATCAGAAACAGTTGATTGCCGACAAGCCCACGATCGAGAGAGCATCACTCGCTGGAAAACGGCGCATACACATACGCATGTGACCGGCACACCTCTGAGGGCCGCATTTGCATACGCTCGCCGGTGCTGGCTTTTTCACGTACGCCGCCGCCACCCAAATATGAGTCGTAACAAGCTTTGGTTAAAAAATTCAGAGCTAATGCCGGGGTGCGGAATGTACACAATTTTCGGTGTGTAAGTTGGCTTCCCGGCAATGCGAGGAGAGCAGCTTCACATCACTATGCGGCAATTTCCTTTTTTATTATTTTTTTTCCACTGTTTGTAGTTGAGGGCGGGGGGTTATGAACGGCGAGTTGCATGCGAGAAAATACGGTAGTTGCACTCAAGGCTGCAGTTGAATACTGTTTATGCGCTTAGTAGCCACATTGTTCATAAGGAAATGGGGAGGGGGGCGAATAAAATGGCACACAAGAAAAGATTGACACTTTTCATTATGAACCAACACCAACTCCCCCATTTTTTTATTATACTGAGCCACATTGTATTGTTCTTGCCTTTAGTACATACTGGGATATGCCAGAATATAGAAACAAGGTTGACACTTGTAGAAGAGAAAAATATAATGCTTGCGTTTGTCTCTTTTTTTAAATGCTGTCCTTCTCTCAATGCACACTGCCATATTTCATAATTATTAACCAACAATCCCACAAGTACGTCTTAAGCTTGTAGACACCACTACCCACGTAATTTAAGGAGTACCTTCGAGCATTGAAGATATTCAAGTAAATAATTAACAAACAAGTGAATACATGTAGAGACAAAAGCAATTTATTGAACAACCAGCGAGACAATGTAACAGTCACTGTACAAAGTGTACCCACTGCATGGATTTACCGAAGCTACACTGCCCAGTGCTGGAGAACTTGGAGACAAATTAGACGCCTGGAAAGCAAGCAGTCAGAACAACTTTTGTCACAGAGCGCCGCGCAGGTACAACATTCACTGTTGCTCCGGAGGGGTACAGTTCACTTGGTTGAAGAGCCTGTCCTTGATCACTTGGGACATGAGTCCGTGGATGACCTCGATGGTCGTCTTGCAGCTGTCTCGCGTTGCCTTCGCCAGCTTGTCCTCGGTCCGCTTCTCATGCGGGTCCAGGCCGAGGACGAAGCCGCCCCGGCCGAGCTGCGACTCGGACTGCTCCAGCTTGTCCGACAGGTCGAACACCTGTCCTGTCGTGTAGTCGGCGTTCTGCGAGGTGGAACACGCAGAAACAAATAATCTCTGTAAAGTCACATTTTGATGACTTCATGTAGGGTAGTTAAAACGTTGCATAACCCCTTGGGATGGATACTGTGAACAACTGTTGATAAATGCGTCATTTCAACATCATTTTCACACTGTCATTCATTGAATTTCACGTTGAACGAATAAAAGTGTGAAAAGACAAATACGCAAAGGCTACACACACACATGCGCTGACTTACAACTCGCATGTCAATTATCGTTTTCATGTCTGCAGGCTCATTCACACCTGCAGCTTGCACCAGTCACACGACCATTTGCGACTGGCGACCAAAAGGTGACCAATGTTTACACCTGTGCGCGACTTATACCCGTCACCACACAGAAGTCACGTCTGTTCGCATATGGCTCGCATTGCCATCGCCCCGTAAAATAAGCTGACATCCTGTTCCTGCACATCTGATTGGTTCATAGGTTTATGACAACAGTCTGAAAAATCAAGCAGCGAGCGACTAAGCCAACGCCATTGCTTTGTGACTGGTGCTAAATGCAGGTGTGAACGAGCCTTTTGTGTTCTGGCCCTTCTGGTCATATTCTGGTTGTATTCACTCAAAGCTCAATGTCTGTTTCTATTTGCCATCACTCGTCACAACTGTTAAAAACATATTGTATACACAGATGTGTACACAGCACCTGAACAGAATATACAGTATAAGCTCTTCATTATCTTGTCCATGAGACTGTAAACAAAACCTGGATGCGATATATCTGGATACAAATGAATTCCTTAAAATTAGGCTGGCTTGCCAAGCTGAAAAAACAGGCCACTGGCTTCGTGTAAATGCTAACAGGTCTGGCCATGACAGCGATAAGTTAAATTCAACCAAGTTTTTGACAAGGAGTGGGTTCATTCGCTCAGCCCTCTAGGTAAGATACATGTACACATGGTAGCAAAAGTTTATGGGACAAGGGCTCTACTGCAAGTACGAATTTCTGCTCTGTTAATGTATGGCACTTCTAATAAAGCATGTGACTGTATAGGTCAAGAGAACTACCACACGCTGGAACATTTATTTGGAGGTTTCATTCCCAGACAAAGTGGCAACATAGCTTCCTCAAAAATTTCGCGTCACGCAAACTTTTGATGCAGGGTGTATATGCAACGGGTCAGGCTCAATCAGCACAGCTTTCACACAACTCACTCCTGCTGAGCTCATTTCAATGAAACAATGAGTAAATATTAAGGTCAGTGAACTTACCGTGAGTAGACTGGATGAACTGAGGGTGTTGACCCAGTACTTGTTCCAGAGCGAGTCCAGGAGCCGCCGGTCGAGCGAGGACTTGAAGTAGGACACCTCGAGGGAGTAGTACTGCTTGCAGTGGACTCCAAAGTCTTCGATCTTGTTCAGTGGGATGGTCTGGTATTCTGCCGGGCCCTCGTCCGGAGGCTTGTAGCCCTGTGAAAGGAACAACACAGAGTGCGTCCAGCGATGCAGGCAGGGAATTCTAATGATAGCTGCTCACTAAAACAAATCACATCCAGCGCTCAATGTAGTTCAAATCCAGCGCTAATGTCGTTCTTGTGTAGCGATTGATGTAGTTCTAAATCCTGCGCTAAATGGAGCTCCAGAAATCTGAGGATGGGCGTAGCACAGGCACCCAGCGATTCCCGTTGCGCTGTTCTTAGTAGTCTCTGTCTATGAATGATTTCTCGCAGGAGGTCGTAACATTGGCGCCAGAGAAACACCGGTGAGAGGAGGAATCGCACACATGGTGAGGCGGTGGCGCCCTCTCTTGGGCGGCGCGGGTATCAGCCGCATGTTTCCGAAGCATTTTTATTGATTTTAAGTTAATTATTGCGATTACTTCTTGGTTATTTCTGTTAGTTATATTATTTAAGACCTTGTTCATTTATTTTAACCTGGTTTTGAGCATTGCTAGCCTTGTTTTAGGCCCGTGTGGACCACCTGATTGTGAGCGTGATCACGGCACATAAGATCTACGGATAGACGACAAGCCGGGACCCTAATGTGCTAAGCACTTAAAAGAAGACTGTATGTGGCATTCATAAAGAAATTGAGTACCGAATGAAGACTGCATCTAGCAGCACATTAGTCATCGACCGATAATCTGGATGCCCACGCCCAACCGTTCAGAATTCTGGATGCCAATATCACTGATTATTTGGACAGCTCTACGGCACCGCTAGTGGCTAGGGACCGATTATGAAGCAAATGGGCACGACAGGTATTGGCTAGTTTCTGCGTGTGATACACACACAAAGAAAAATAAGAAAAATTTGATACCTTTGGATAAGTTCTAAAAGCACCCAAGTTCACTTTTCCGGCTGAGATGGTCCTCACAGGGTCAATCTGCAGAATAAGTGAGACACAAATGTAATTATATTATAGTAGATTCACGCTGTAAGCAGCATATGCCAAAAGTGTCAAAGTTTGTAATTAGAGGGACATTAAAGTGAAACAATAAGTTATTGGTTTACTGAAGTGAAACAATAAATCAACCCCATAGGTTCATTAATAAATGAGAAACTGTATGTAAAAAAAATTCCACTTTTCAATATCCTGCCGAAATCTGCAATGGTGATGTCACAGATTTGAAAGTGTTTTTTCGTATCTTGGCCAAATTGCCTCGACATAATTTCCTGAACCTTAGTATGGTAAATCTCTGGCACCCTGAGAAGACAATGTACTTCATTTTTAACGTTTAGGAACTACGTACGCCTTAGCAAACAGCGTCAAAATCTATGAAGTCACAGCGTCTAGTGCGGAAGCTTCAAGGTGGTGTTGCTGCCTACACTTTCTCTTTGTGCATTTCCTCGCTTACCAAGCTTCTTGTCACAGCAAGCGTGGTGTTTATGGCAGCGTGAAAGAGTAATTTACTAACACGAGAAAAATCATTTTTCTCTTTAGTGTCCCTTTAATACTACTGACGCAAAACATCTAAACGTCTAAACGCCCATGCAAGCATGATCATAAGAGCACATCTGGATGTGACACTTGGACGAAGGCATCATACTCTCTACAATGATTAATAGCGGTCCGACCGCTGAGCACACAGGAAACATAGAGTGCGAACATTTTGATGCTTGCTCACCACAATAGCTACAAATGGCTCCTGGAATTGCTGGTTCAGCATCTGCGTGCTGACGTCGATACCCGACAGCCAGCAGCCGTAGCCGGGGTGTGAGTGGTACCATCCCACGACGTTTTCTAGGCGCCCAACCGTCTTGGCATTCTCGGTGTAGTCGGCCATGTACTCGTACGCCTGAGCCTGGGCGTTCACCCTCGTTTCTGTCCCTTCGACGGGCAGGGCAAACGAGTCCATGACTATCATTGTGTTGGCGTCCACCTGGTAGCGAAAGGCGGTAATTAGACGTCAGTTGTGTGAAACATTCACATACAGTCCATAATAAATTAAAATAGGACATTTGAATTCATTTATTTATTTATTTACAGGTAGCTTACAGACCTTCGAGAAGGCATTTGGTAAGGGCATTTGGTAAGTATGGTTATACAATCTGAAACAAGTATTATTTAAAAGAAGAAAATACATCAATACAATAAATGGATTGTTAACACAATGCGATACCATGCAACGATAATACTATAACAACATCCAGTATAAAGATATACATGCAGCAGGATAGTGCTCAAATGTCACATAGTAAATTGTATCGTGATTGTAAAGCTGGCTTTCTTGCAAGATACTAAAACTTTAGCGCAAACCAAGCACAGCGCACAAAGAAACAATGAGGACAAGCGCTAACTTCCATTTATCATTTTTATTAAAGCAACACACGTCGGACAGACAGGCAGATGCCTGAATGTGAGATTGCTCGAGCACAATCAGAAAGTGAAAAAAGGCAGCAGTGATGGTTTCTTGGCGGCTCATTGCGCGGATTGCAAATGCGTCCCTTTATTTGACAGTATAACAGTGTTGGAATCTCACCCTAAGGATAGCACCAGGCTCGTCATTGAGGCGGCAGCGGTTGCTAATGGAAGCTGCATCAGCAAGCCATCCATCACACTAACAAAAAGGAACTAGATTACTTAAATTCACCCGCACGTGTAGGTCGTGCGTAATTTTGCTGCTCTTTTTAGGTTTCTTCTTTTTTTAGGTTCCCCCTTTTGCGTTGAGTGATATCTGTGTAATCACATGTGACAGTTATATATATGTGTGTGTTGCTTTAATAAAAACGATAGTTGGAAGTTACCGCTTGTCCTCGTCGTTTCTTTGTCCGCTGTGCTCGGTTTGCGCTGAAGTTTTAGTATTGTGGAATACCAACTAGTCCGCTCCCACACCTTGTTTCTTGCAAGACAATCCATGACTGATCGAATTGTCATTCTTTAATACAGTGTGTACAAGCCCAGTTTGCTTTTATTAACCTGAAAAAATGTATACGCGTCTCTTGTGATGAAACCGTGCTCAAGAGACAAGCACCAGCATACGAAGCTATCACTTTGTTCTTATTCGAACCATAACCGGTGCTGCAACAAGCTGGCCAAATGTGCAGTCCCACTCCATGTCAGTCAATGAGAGGGCAAAGATCACTCCTGCCAACAAATTGCCCTTACCATTCAGAAGCAAAGGTACCACTGCAGTCCTTGCCTGTATATTTTTTTTGTATTCAAGTAACTGTTCGTCAAAGTAATATTAAGTGAAACGTAGGCTGTAGTTCCAAAAGAACTTCTGCCTTCTTTGCTGACAAAGAGTGGGCTGAAAGTGAGTTTTTAGTTTGCACATGCAGTATGGACTGGTGTAAATACAATACCCAGAAATACAGGTAAACAAAGCCCTATAGGTATGGTCTGTATAATGGCGAGATTCCTTTGACTCAACTCTATGCAATCATTGTCATTCCCTGCTCACTGCCAGTTGGTCCCTGTGATAATACTAGCAAAGCAGCACAAAGGTTAGCACAGAAAAAGAACTGCTACATCGTCCCAACAATGTGTTTCTCGTTTTAAGACACTCACTTTTCCTAGAAGCAGTCCCATGACCTCCAGCGTTCCACCAGAACGTGCGTGCATCACCATCTTCAACAGGGCCAGTGCGGACACCTTCATGTCCTTGAAGTAGTGGGGGCTACAAATGGCAAAGATGTGGCTATTGCTCACTGCACACAACAACGCACCGTGAAAAACAATTGCATCATGAGAACACCAAGAAACATTGGTGCTCCTTTATCCGAGTGATTACTTAGCCGAAAAGTGGTTGCGATTTATTTTTTTTTCTTTGTGGTACTGGTGTGGGCGAGTGGGTGGTGTTCCACAAGTGTCGACGTTTTACGAATAAATGGGACAATATAAAGCAGAACATCCACAAACACAAGCGTTGTGTGTCCTGTGTGTTTTTCTGTCCCGTAGTTTGTGCTGTTCTGTAGTAATGTTCCTGAACGGACTAGCTCACCTCAGGAGCCCTGTGCATAAGCTTTCCGCCGATTTTTATTTCTGAAGTAGACGGAAACTTTATACATAGATGTTGTGTGATATGCCTCTGGGCGGAAAAACGCGAAGACGAGAACATTTCTGACTTGAAATGTAATCTTACCCCTTAAGTGACACCCCCAGATTCGGGACCTTCAGGGAAATAAAAGTGATCTGAACAAGAGAATAAAGACATGAAAAATACCGAACAGGTGACACGCAAGCAAGTCACAGATTAAAACTTCTATACTTCACAAATGAAAGTCAACTGAAAGATTGCGCCTGTGTTTGTATACCTCCGGCTTTTCGCCGTCCGAGTTGTGAGCAGAACTTCTAAAATTCGTTTTTCTTTGTTCGCACGATTGTGTTCGACTCAAAAGACGAGGATGCACACGTCAAATCCCATGCGGACAACATGTTGTGCTTAAGGCCGCTCAGCAGGACACGCATCTATAAACATATCTTTATATACTCATGACCACTCCGACCTGAAATACAACCCTTTAACCAGTGAGAGCTCATTGGTGAAGCGCCCAGCATCAAGCTAAACTTGCACACACTTCTTTTTTTTTTTTTCAGGTAAGCTCAACAGCGACATTAACTGTTTATACAGATTCGAAAGAATGCATGCTACTCTGCAGCAGAAAACAAATCGCGATGTGTCGGTGGCAGCAAGCGCGTAGCAATGACAAAAAATTTCAACGCACTCTTTCTCCCACGGCTTGGCTGTGAGGATGTCCTGCTGCTGTTTTTTGTTGTACTTGTACAAATCGTCCACGCTCTGAACCGTTTCGACGTTGTTGCTCATCTCCCAGGTCTTCTGCGCCATGTTGCCGTCCATGATTTGCGTTTACGTCTCCGAAGCACCGTTAAAATGATCGATTTTCCTCAGTCGGCTTACACGAATACCAGTGACAACTATCACTCAATCAACAATCAGTGGCGGCCGCCATTGACAGAAGTACGGGACCGCAGCATAATTTTTTAGCAATAAATTTTACCAAATAAACTTATACTAAAATACTTCACGTAGATAAAAACAAAATAATATTTTATATAATTTATGGTGCGTAAATAATAAATTGTTATTGCACATTTTCTGCAGTCCTGCGTTCTCCTTCAAGCATCGCACACGGTGAACTTCACGAAGGCAAGGATGGCTGCAGCGGTTGTTGTTGGAAGGTCACTCCTACGAAGTGCACGGCAAACCGTTTGCATCAATGCAGTGCGGTTCAAATCCGAGGAAAAACCACGTAAGTCTCCTCCCAATCGCTCCCTCTTCGTTCGCTCTTTCGTTTCTAACTTAACCATACAGACCGTGCATCGGACGCACGGACTAAGCCTAGCCACACGCATCGTAAACTGTAGCGTTAAACCGAAAATTCGAGTGCCTGAGACCCGTACAGGTTGTTTTTCGAGGGTGCATCACAACGGGTAATCGAAAGCTCGCGTTCGTAGCCCACGCGTCGGTGCTTTGCTGGGGCGGATCTCGGGATCGCAACTAAACACGCCGGCTCGGAAACCTTCGCTAAGTACACTATGCCGGCTCTTTCGGAACGAATTGAAACTGTTCTATGAATCGGGAAGTGTCCGCAGGCACCGTTTATTAACTTCGCGTGTCTTGTCGGCTAAACCTTTCAAATTGACCGTCATACGCACGTGTCTCATTCAGCTGACTAGCGACCGAGTTAACTAATCTCTGTGTGGGGTAACTGTTTCAACAGTACTAGTTATAGAACTAATGTTAACTATTTCCATACGCACGCGTATAGAATGACACCATGCCTAATGATTACTCGTAACTTCGAGCCATCTGTACATTCACTTTCGACTGCTAGCATTGATAGTGTCTGCGTGGTAACTGTTTCAGTAGTACTAGCTAAGGAACTAATGATAACTCTTTCCATACGCGCGATTATAGAATGACACTGTGCCCAATGATTGCTTGTAACTTCGAGCCATCTATACATTCACTCGCGACTGCTAGCAATGAGCGTTTTGCGGGAAGGGGGCGTGATGTACCAGATAATATGGGAGCAGGTTGTTCAACAGAAACTTGAATACATGCTAGCGTAAATTGCAATCCTTTGAAATGTTCGTTTTGTTTTTGCTCCTTTCGCAGGTTTGTACAGCGGGATGGAGTACGCCACAGGCCGTGAAAGACAGGAACTCCTAGCGATGGCAGCAGGAAACGATGTGCGTTTGTGTGGTTCACTATTTAGTTTTGCTGAATGTGCGATTTGCCTGAGCAACCGGCCTATCGCTCATTAGAGTGTTGCTGAAAAACATAAGGCAACATTTTGATCAACATTTGAGGTAGTGGTGATGTACACACCCATCGAACACCAATCATTGTCAACAGAATAGTTCTGTCATCTGTTATGTAAGGAATTGCTTTGATGAAGGCCATTTCTCTTTAGTGGCATGAACACAGAGTGGCACTCTTGTTTCTGATCCAAACAGTTCCGGTTTTCAAATATTCAGAAAAAGTTTTGTGAAATATAAAACTGGTATGAAATTGATAGTTCTGGTACAAGTTAAGAGTTATATTGGATCCATATGATGTCGGAGCGTAAGTTTACTTAAGGGCCAATTAACCGTCAGCATGGATAAATGAAAATTAATTTTCTTCCCTGGCGTCGCCCCTGCTGAGCTCAATTAGCGGTGGAATGATTACAACTTTAAAGGATCTTTATAAAGTGCTACCAGAGTTGTTTGCCTTGAGCACGACAGTCGTAGTGTCAGAAGATTGCCTGTTCCCACCACTCTTAGCACACACTAATTGTAAACCAGCAGCTGTAAAGGTGTGCTTCCTGAAAGATGAGCTGGTTTTGTGAACACAGTGGTTCATTTGTACAACAGTACAAGATCAGAACACACACGCTACCAACTGGTGGGTCTCATTTCAGAGTGGTCTCAGGAAAAGTTGAAACTCAAATGAACGACTGATATTACAAGCGTTTTTGATGTAATTGAGTGAAAGTTCTCATTCTTTTGTCTATGAGTCAATTATAACAGAAAGCTTTCCTTTGCATGCTCTTGTAAGCCTTCGTTGTGACGCCTTGCTTTACACATGAGTTCTTTCTTTATATATATTTATATCCTGCATTGTTAGTGGTCTGTGCTAAACACTGTGAGTTTGTGCTTGTTCATAACCTTTCTTGCGATAGTGCTCGTTTGAACTATCTGTTACAAGTGCATCTAGCACACTGGGCTGTATGAGAGTTTGTGTCCCAATTCTCTTTATTATACCTTGGTATTCCCTGATAATTCTACTTATTCGACAGCACTGTCACGATTGTGAATCGGTCTTTAACTGCTGGTTGGCATTCTTCTACAGCCACATTGCTTCAGAACTGGCGAAAGTTTATTGGTCGGTTCACTTGAAGAGAGATCTAAACTTCTCCGGGAACAGACATTACTTTTTGTTCGATGGCATGGTTTGACAGTTGGAAGTTTCTGCATTTGAAATTCGCAGGCTACATGCCTCTGTCCTTGTTTCTTTCGTGCAGGATCCATTTGATATGAAGGTCTTCAAGAGGGGCCCGGGCACCAAGGACAACCCAAACCTGATTCCATCCCACTTAGAGAAACGAATGATCGGTTGCATTTGTAAGTACATTTGGATGAAAGCCTCAGTACGACACTTTTAGTTGAGAACCGTTACTTTTGCTGTTGTTTTGAAATTTGTTAGGGAGCTGTATTGCGTCATAGGTTGCTGGTGAGTGAAATGTAAAGGCAGCTCACATAGAAAGAATAGTTTTAGGTTTTGTAATTCATGATTTTTACAAGTGCAAAATCGAAACTGGACACTGAAAGAGATGCCGCATATGCTAAACTACAGCTGATACATTTCAGGAACGTTCCTGATGGAGTCGTTATTGAAAATTGACTTGGAATTTCCCACTGTGGCATACCTCATAGTTTTATCATACTATTTGCGCATAAAATCCCAAAATTAATATTTCTTTTAAAGGGCCCCTAAACCACCCAGCGGTCGAAATTTAGTTGAGGTGAGGAAGTTGTGCTCGAGTTTACAACGAACACGTAGCCGTGAGAATTTTTCAAAACGGTGCCGTAATAGCGGAGTTACACGCGTTTGATGATCGAAACGCGACGATCGCTTCTTTCCCTCTTTCCTACGTTACCTTCTTCCAAAACCGCTTTGCCCTCCTCGCTGAATGCCCCTCCTCATCTCGCGTGGCATACGTCACCGCTGACGCGCTGTTCGAGACAGCGTCTACTTCCGGTTGCATCGACTCCGGCGACTCCGACGCTCCAGCTCGCCGTCAACTCTGTGTGGTATCTGGGTGCACTGTTCGTTGACTAACCGCTGTTGCTGCCGTGCCGGCCCGTGCCCCTACGAATCGTGCCGGTATGGACCCTGTGTTGCGCGCACGCCTTCAAAGGATCGCCAACGTGATTGGACCCGTACGGGGACACGCCGTGCCAAACCACCTCGGCTCGAGATGAGTTCACGGAGCTCATCAAACCGCAAGGCGTGGATGTGTAATTACGCTAGCGACTTGGCGGTTGCATTTTAGTCTGTCCGGCATTAAAGAAAGCGTCGCGTAAAACCAAATAAAATGTCCCCAAGCTGGCGCCAGGTCAAGTGGCGCCAGCTATGGAGGATTAGAAACAACTAACAAACGCGTAATCTATGTCCTCCGAGCATTCGGAAGCGCCCTTCTCGACTCGCTAAGCCTACAGCATCGATTATTTGAGTATGGCTCTCCAAAAGGGGGCTCAATCGGTACGAATACTTTGCTGTCGAAGCTTAAGGACATGAATCTAAAGCAAATGGAAGCATCAGTTGGGAGCTTACACGCTACAGAGCACACGGCGGCCACTTGATAGACTCGAGGTGGACGACAACCGCTTTTGGCACTGCGGCCATGTTTTTCGGAGGCTTGCCGGCGTAGCTTGCCGTGCAAGTTGGACTGCTGTCGCGCGTGCGGCGACGGCCGACGTTCTGCGGCACCGCGCCGTTGTGACAGGCTTGCCGCTAGCGTGAGTGGGCCCTTACGGGCCGCAGATATCGATTCGCAAGCGGCAACACGACCAAGAACAGCAAGGTGCGCACGAACAGCTGTTTGCAGAGTAACCGGAAGTCGTCGGTTGTCGTTCGGTCAATCGCAAGCATCGAAACTGATAACGTCATAGTTTCACTGGTGATGTCACACATGTCAGTGGCGGGAATGGCGGGGACCGGAAAGGAGAAACTATTGTTTTTTCGAAATTGTGGCGCGCCCGCGACCTGTAGCGCTGCGGCGTGTGGCATTGTTGATCGCAACGGCATTCTGCACGCGATGCGCTTGTTTACTTGAAATGTTTGGGAAAATGTCGGAGGGGGTTTAGGGGCCCTTTAAAGTTCTCTCATTCTTGTGAAAGCAATGACATGTGGTGCTTCCTGCTATGTTATCATCAAAATATAGGTGCTAAGACTTCATGATGTGGCCAAACTTAAAAAACCTTGATTATTTGATTTGTCCATCTGACACCAACCTCAGTAAACAAATTGCTTTAACTTAGGTAGTTCTATGTTAAATTGCTGAATGCGTGTACATCTTTTCCGGTAAACTTCTGTTAAATGAAACTTACTTTCCCAGTCTCTTCAGGTTTCATTTTATGCATTCAAAAATATGTAGTGGATATGCACTTAAGTAAGGCACTGTTTATTGGAACATTGCCATTGTGCAGAAAGTCTTGATTGAAGTGCATTTTTTGGATGTGCTGAAATGCAGCTTTGATATATGCTCAGCATATGTGTAACTTTTGAGCATCAAACCCCAACAATTACTGTTTTTTGTACATTATTTTTAGTGTATGAACTAATATTCTTTTTTTTTTTGCTAGATGTATTTGTGTTGTTCTAATTGGCCTCGCATATGATTTCATCTTTCCAGGTGAAGAGGATCAGACCCACATCAACTGGATGTGGCTTCACCGAGGGGACCCAAAGCGTTGCGAGTGTGGATACTGGTTCAAGATTGTGGACGCGAAACCATTGTAGCGAGCACTATGCCAGGCCTAGTCCAGTTATAGACCTCACATTTTTTTCTTAAAAAGCAGAAACACAACGCAATATAGGAGTATCCGGCAGCGCAGCTTGCAAATACAGCACAATGTCCGTTTTGTTTCCCCTTGGCAAGAAATAAAAAAAAAAGGCCAGAAGTTTCATCTGTTGTCACCTTGTCGATTCTTCTCTGAATGTCAGTCAAATCAAACTTAATTGGGCCAACTGGCTCATGCAAGAAAGTTTCCTGCATGCAACTTTGTAACCCATATGAACTTTTGAGTGCGCAATGCTCCATAGTCTAGTTGTGTGAAGGGGTTTATATAGCGAGTATTTCGGTAATGCAAATATACTTTGCGTATGCAAAGCCAGAAACCCCGTTTGTGTTTTTATAAACTGGTTTGGGTTCTTTTGTACGCCCAGCAGTTGGCATTTCCTAAGCCAAAGACGCAAAATCGAAAACTCCGTAACGTTTGAAATAGGCGCCGCAGTGGCAAGCATCTCCGTGATGTTTGCTATCATCATCATCAAACTGGTCATTGCTTTCTTATGCTGATGCTGCTGATGCGCTGATATCATTCACTGCTAAGTCATCTAACTAACCTATTAAAACAGTGAGGCGTCTAAGCATGTCAGTGGTGTAGTGATTACATTGAAACTTGTTCATTTTATGTGCATTTTCTGCGGGTCGAGCAACAAACGAGTACAGCGTCAGAATGCACTGACGCGAGCAACACGATCACGATGCCTTACGCTGCAGCGAGATGTTGATTGACGCCTAGATAACGTTGGCGTTTTTAAGCGCAAATGATTCTGACGTGTTTCGAGTTTACGTGGTAATGGCGTGTACTAAACTTCGACGGACGTATCGGCGGCAGACTTTGACGTCACCTTTCGGTTTCAGCATGGCGTCGTGCGAGTGGTGTTTGACCGAGTGTCTGTGCTAGGCCATTTGGAATCTCCTCGTCGTTTTTTCGCAGCGCGCGGCGATTCTAGCGTTGTCAGTGTGCGAACGATGTCAATCAGGTAACGCGAGAGAATGCGCACAGGTTCGAACACGGGCGAAATGTTCATCACTCGTGCTCTGGAGAAGATACTAAACGATCGGGAAATCAAGCGATCATATCACTCGCAACTGAGGAAAGCCTGCGAGCTCGCACTCGGTAAGTCTTTTATGTCGTTTATTTTTCACCCCCTCACGTTGTCCTGCGTCCATTTTTTTTCCTGTTTTGACGTAAGCTTCGTTTAGTCTACGGACTGCGTTCGGCGACTATAGGCGAGCTTGGCAAGTGTGGGTTTTGAATCGCTCCAGTGGAGAAAATCGGAACGGAGAGCAGGTGTTCCAATGTCGTAGCGCTTTACGCGGTCCCTTGGCACGGATGTGCTTATTTTTCGGGGCTTTCAACTAAAGCAAAGCGACTCCAAGCGCTTTCGGCGTTTAAACGAGCTCTTAATGCGGCGCGATTAACGCGCTCGGAGCCCTCCCGATCTCGACATACGCCGCAGGCCGTGCCCTGTTTTATTTTCGTTATTATTTTCGCTCGACGCCGCCGGAACCATCTGGAGCCGTGCCTCTCTGTATTGACGTTTATTTTCTTTTTTAGTTTCTCATACAAGGTCCTCGCATTGTCGCAGCAAGTGACTGCCGTGCCCCGGATCTAGCTCGGCCACTCTAAAGTTTCTCGTCCATACATAGCTTGTTGGTTACTTTTCCGGCTACTTCACGACGTTCGGCGTTTTCATATGCACACGTGGTGCTTTTCCGCGTCTTCGTTTCACCTTGACAGTCTTTTATTGGTTTCGATTCGCTTGTACCCACCGTTTAGCTCGATCGCTACTCGCGTTTTGTTATCGAAAGCTTTTGGCTAGTTTAGTTCTGCGCCAGCTGTGTTGATTGGCACTGTCACGCGCTCGTGACCGCACGGCGGTCCAGCCCTCTTGCAAACAAACCGCGACTTGCCTTTTCTCTCGTTTCGCTCTGTGGTTTTGCCTGCGTGGCGCGGGTAGAATTAGTTTCTTTTTTACCGGAATATCTCGCGTTTGATAAAAGAGTCGCAGCTAACTTCAAATGCCGGAGCGCTTGAACCTTCATAATCGCGAAGCACCGCAAAGCTTGTACCGGATTCCACAATCTCGCTGCGCTTGTTTTTGTGCCGGCAGGTTGCGTAATACACTGTGGTATGTGTCTTGCGTGGCGGCGATTGCACGGGAAAAAAAATAAATAAATAAACGGAGTGCTTTGGCCGAGTGACGTCGATATTAACGCCGCTCCGATGCGCTGGTGAAGGAAGTTCCGATGATTATAAGTTTGAAGTTTTATTTCGCCACAGTGTTACATTGTTGACATTTTTACAGTCATGCATGAAACAAAAATACAAAGTGGTTTCGGTTTGCTTCCTCTGCAAGGAAATAGCTGTAAGTGACCGCGAAGGTCACTTGTTTCATGCATAACTGAGTCACTGAGGAAAAAAAAAAAATTACAGGGTTAGAAGAAATTTTTTTAGCCTCTATTTGATAATCAGCATGCATCTGATTACTCTTAGTGGGGTTAATTAGGTTAGTCTGAGTTGATTTCAATAAAAAAATTTAAACTTGCAAATAGGTTAATTAGGTAAGCACTAGCGTGGGAGCATTGCTTTTCTGTTCATTACAGCACAAAAAAAAAGTTAATAAAATCTTGTGATGTTTGCGAAATAAGAAGCCTCATTAAAGTTTTAATTATTTATATTAGCTGTTTCACTGCTCTGACATTCTTATTCAGTTTTGATGTGAAGTTGTTAACTTACAGCACGTTTAGCACGACAGTTGTGTTTTTGCAACAATCCTTCTTTCATACATTTGTTAAAAAAATAAAAATTACTTCAGCTGCAAGGTGTGTCGCAATAACCACACATAACACAGCTCATTTTATAAAAAGCAACTTGTATCTCCTTTTTTTTTTTCTGTTGTAATATTGCATACCTGTGTAAGGTCTTGTTAGAAAGTGTAGCACAGAACTCGGACTAATTTACCCATTTCAGGCACCGTGCACGCATTTCCTTATGCAGTTTCTTTTCACCAGTTGCGTTCAGTAGTGGCAAAACACTTAACTATGGCAGATGCAGTTACCACATTTGACAGGACGTTTGACGTGCTGCTAACAGCAGCCATGTTGAAAGGATAACTTTTATAGGTTTGATAAGTTGGGCACATGCCGTGAATAGGTGATTCAATTGTTTTTATGCGAAAATGCAGTACTATCTTCTGCCCAATGAGCAGATTATTTTCTTGATAATGATCATGCCTCATTAGAATAAGATTAAAGCAACATCCTAACACTTTAGCGAAGTGTCAACTGCCTTGTACTAGATTATTGGGAATTCGGTGCATTCGTCAACCGTCCATCATAATTTGCACATTTGTTTAAAGGAAACATTAGCGAAGGGTCAACTCTGATTTTTCTAATCAAGTTCTTGTTAAATAAAGAAATGTACTCATTAAGCAACCACTGGAGTGACATCAATAAAGTTTCTTCTAGGCAAGAAAAAAAGCTGAATTATGTTAACTATATGAAGTTATGATTTAGGGCATTATTTTTCTTACAGAAATTGCCGAAAATCGCTAAAATTAAGAAAAAAAAAAGCATCCACGAAGTTTACATATCCATAACTATGCATCAAAAACAGGATTTCACAAATCAATACACTGCATCTATTGAGCAGCTTGAGCAGGCGAAATTGATGTTTATGTTTACAAGTCTTGTGAAATTGTTACATTGCTTACAATGTAGAAGGATATTGCAATGTCATGCTTGGAGGATAGTGAAAGTATCTCCGAGCAGCGCATAATGCGTCAATTTTTCCACTTTAGGTTTCTAATGTGTGCATTAGAAAATTTTTATGTCAAGTTACTTAATTATGACTTGACTCTTTGGTTCTGCGTTCTTTCTTTTGGCTTCTCGATTGTTAAGAATGTTTGGTGCAAAGGTATAGCCAAAAAAATGTTTTTTCTCTACAGTTGGTACACTCAAACGTTGACGTTTAGATGCAGAAATTGTGATAAAAATTTTTGCACTGGACGGAGAAAAACAACTTTGCTGTTTTCACGTATTCCTACAGGAATTCCTAAAGTAAATTTTTCAACCCAAGCAGTTAATTAGACCTGACTGACGGTGCTTACTAATGAGCACTATTCAAATACCTGCAATTTGTCTTTGTGTGATGTGTATGGTAGCATGTGTGTAATGTTTGAAGGCAGCAAAAAAACAGCACTGTGTATCGTGGCTTTACATCATCCTTTCTTAAGTGCTGTTCAGTCCCATTTTACAATGTTCACATTATGCTCTTTTACAGAGGAAATCAAAAATGAAATCAAGAACCAAGCACCAAGGTATGTGATATGAAATTCATGCTTATAATGGCATGTTTGGAGGCCATGTTTACATTTTTTACATGTTTCATAGCTTCCCATTAATTAATGCTTGGCTTGACCTATGCATAGCCTGTTCGGAAATGTTACCTACCAGCTTCCTTAATTAAATTCAATTGTATATTGAACAAAGCAGCCTGTGTGTGGAATATGGTATTGTAACATTTGTAAACATGTTTTGAGTCTGCATTAACCATTGTATAGGCGTTTTCAGTTGAAAAGTTGCTGTGCACAATTATGATAATTATCGTCATGTTGTTATTGCAGTGGCTAATGTTTACTTGAAGCCAGAGCATGTGTAGGATGAAAGGGAGACCCTAAGCATTGGGAAGTTTTTGAAGCAGTGTGTTCAGGCTGGGGAGTTTCCCAAAAGCAAGAAGGTTAAAGTCATTGTACACAGTGGTCAGTGATAAGCTGATAATAGGAAAAACAGAACTTGGAAAGCTTATCAGGGAGCAAAGCAAGCTAAAATGCAAAAATCTTCGTTCAAAACACAGTAATAGATGAAAGTACAGCATCAAGAATAGGTGCTGTACAAAATACAGCGTATGATGCTTTGCACCTATCTGTTTGATCAGTTAATAACAATAGGGGATTTTATTGCACATCCTACCCAATGCATGGTTTTTACTATGTTATTAGTACATTGTTATCAGCTGTCCACAGGCTATATTAAGGACAGAAATTTGTCTTCTGGCTTTGGCTACCTGACTCATCCTAATTTGGGCACCACATCATGTAAACCAGTAAACTGTATTCTAACTATTAAAACTGTTGCAAAAAACAGTGAAGGGACAGGACTTGAGGAAGAGAACAAAACTTGGTGCCAAGTGCAACTAGTCCACTTCAGAATTCCTTGTAACTGTATCCTAAGATTCTTTGATTTTCCTAATATGAAGTCCACTTTATTTTGTATGCCCTCTCCTGTATAGGCCTGAAAAGGCCCACAGTATTGAATAAATAAAATAAATAATGCCAGTGCATAATTTTTAAATTTGTCATAACGTTGTGTAACCACGACCATTTCAAAGTTTAAAGGAAATTGTGTATTTCTACATTGAAAATGGCTGCCAGCTATTTCTTTTTTTATATGAAGAGTGGTAATCTGGCTTGGCTGATAGGCCCTTTTCGAAATTAGAGAAAGTGAAGAAAAGAAGAAAGTCCCGGAAGGCCGAGGGACGTAGTCTACTCATACGACTCTATAATGCTAGAGCTTTTCTTAGGCTGAGGATGTGAAGGATGAGAGATGGAGCAGGGTTTACTATGCAAAGTGTCATAGATCAAACAAGTATATTAAAAACATGTTAGTGCTTTGCATAAATTGTACCACCAAATAAAAGAGTTTACATGCAGCAGTGCCTTAATCAGCCTATATTGAGTAAGCAGAAGCAACATTGCATGTAAGGTTGCTTTTCTTTTTCTTTTCTTTCTTTTTTATTTTTATTATTATCTTTTAAAAATTAAGTTTAAGATCTCTGGACAACCTTACTTTGATGTATTGGATACCAGACACTTTGTGCATTTGTGCACACTTTGTGTCGGAGGCCTTTTTTAATATGCAAAAAATTATTTTTCTCTGGGTAACACATTAGTAACAACATTAAATTTCAATGCCACATATTGGCAATGTGTTTCAGAACCATGCAGGAAAAATTTTTAATCAGAGTTTTTTAATCTAAATTCGAACTATGACATAACAATTATTGATTCGGATTTGAAAAACTAGCTTTATTGAAAAAATAAAAGTTAAATTATTGTTATCTTATCAATGTATTGTGACCTGCATCGAAGTCTTCTAAATCACAGTTCATAAGCGTGTGGATTTCTGTATCATCAAAATTGTGCCAGCATTTTTATCTTGCACTGTTACACTATGTGATAAAGCAAGAGATGTAAGTGGCAGTGATGTGATGCGAAAACAAACCCTGTCACGTAATTTTGGTTTAATTAGGTTCTGTACAGATGGCACAACTAGTCTCTGGATGTTTCATATTCATAACTTAGCAAAGGCAGGTCCTATAGCTTTCCTAGCATAAATCAGGGAGTCGAGGCCAGAGGTCTGAGTTGGCAAACCAACTATGAAGGCTCGCTTACACATCTTTAGTGCATCAGTTGCTGAATATGCACACTCCTGAGAAGAATTTTTTTTAAATGTGCACTCAGTAAAAGCGTAGTTTAACAAGCCTGCCATCTTGATGTGCCTGACTCTTTCTACTTAAACTTTGCACATGTGTTTTTTGTTTTTGGGGTAATAATCTTGATGAAAAGGGCAATTGAGCCACTTTTGCCCCTTTACACTCAAACCTCATTATAACAAATTCACATATGCCACGAAAATAACTTCGTTATATCCAAAAATTCGTTATAAACGTTTATTCGTAACACTCTACCTATGACAAGACTATTCTTCATTTACTTTGTTATAACCGATAATTCATTATATCCATGTTCCTTATATCAAGGTTTGAGCGTAGTCCTCAATGATCTCATTGTGCTACTCTCGCATTCAAAATACTGATTCTTGTCTGCCAATTGTTGGCCGAAATGGAATGTTTCTCTGTCAAAATGCTCAGTGATCAGGAAACGTCGTCGGCGCTTCCGCTGCCCAAGGGCCAGGCAGGCCTGGAGGCGGAGAAATACCTGCTGCCTTTCGAACTGGCCTGCCAGTCCAAGTCGCCGCGCATTGTCATGACGGCGCTGGACTGCATCCAGAAGCTCATCGCCTATGGGCACCTCACGGGAAACCTTCCGGACCCGATGGAGCCCCAGAAGCTGCTCATCGACCGCATTGTCGAGACCATCTGCGGGTGTTTCCAGGTGAGCTTGCCAGTGTGGCTGCACGCTTTTGTTGGCTAACGGAGGACACTTGCAGTGTTTCGCGTAAACAGGAAACCACAGTCCATGTGGTCTGTTTCTGGGATGAGATTGTGCACCCTTAGCACAGGGAACACAGTGTAATCATGATAGCAGCAGGATGGTGCTAGAACTTCTTGCAGAGACTTTATAGTGGTGTATATGAATGATGCGTTTCATGTGCAAATTTTTGGCGCAGCAGGAGTGTGTCAACCCACCACTCGATATTACATAATCTTTATGGTTAGGCGAAGAAAAGTGTTTTTTTACGTGGACATGCTTCTTTCAGCACATAATCATGATACGTAAACAAAAAAAAAATGACTGTGAATAACAACAAGATTGAAAGCTGTTACACCTTGAAGCCAACCAAAGTTTTCAGTTCTTAGAAGAATGCTTGTACTGGCTGAAGGCCTTCTACAGTTGTAAATAATGGTGCAGTTAGCCTTTCACCATATTTCATCACCCGGACGTAATCTTTCATCATCTGAATAAAATCATTTTTATGTAATCTTTGTGCAGGGCTTTCTAGGAACTTGCTAGGACTTGCTATTAATGGTGCTTTTATCTCCTAACTTTCACATTTCAGAATCAAACATATTTTATTCTGCCAAGATTTGGGAGAAACCCAGCGAATAAACCTATGATTGGCAGCTTCCCATATTATGTGCCATGTGCCTCTGGGCACATGGTACATAATATGGGAAGCAGAAAACTAAAAAAAAGATATGTTGTATTACATAATATTGTACCCGGCACCTCCACCACAGAAAGTCAACAAGAGCACACAAAGCTAGTATGATCTATATATATGCAAATCAGAACAGTGAAATGCGTTCATAGTGCTTGCAGTACTACATATCAGAGAAGTGGAATGCTTACAGTAGTTAAATTTGGTATTCCATCATGCTTTCTTGTGGATAAGTAAGAAGTCTGAAAAATAACCTCCAACAACTACATTAATGCTAAAAAGAATGGCAACAAATGCAAGCAGAAAAGAAGTGCTGCTCATGAATAAACAAACAACACAAGTGAAAAACGGAAAAAGCAAGGAACTTACATGGTATATACCATATTTTCTCGCATGTAATCCGCACCAAAAAAACTGAAAAATGTGCTTAAAATGTGCGAGTGGGTGTTATATGCAGGGGCTATATACACATTTTTTTTCTTATTATAGAGTCGAGGTTAAGGCAGCGGGTTCTATGCGGGGGTGGGTTATGTTCGAGAAAATGTGACATTCAAGTGTACACAAGTACAGCCAGAAACATTGTTTTCAAAGAGTGTGTCATTTAGATCCTACCTGATGGAGAAAACAAATACAAGACTCGTTCTCAAAGACAGTTTTTAAGCCAAGAAACAGTTAGATCACAGCGAATAACAAAGAACATGCGAGAACAGCGACAGCTATTGAGGCCAAAACCAAATTAACAGCGGTAACAAACTGTTCACTAACCCTAGCAAACAGATTTGACCCTTTCCAGTCCGAAAACATTACCCATTCCGTCTCTTCCTGTGTGAAACTAAATAAAACTAAACTCGAGTAAAAGAAGTTTACTTACTTATTAAGAGATGACGCATAACGCAGTGAGAAAATGCGCACATGAATCAACCACGAAACAACTTGTCAGGCACTGGCCGACAACGGACTGCGAAGGTTTAATACCGTGTCGCTGCTGCAGGGCCCGACAACCGACGACGGCGTGCAGCTGCAGATAATCAAGGCTCTACTCACGGTCGTCACTAGCCAGTGGTGCGAGGTGCACGAGGGCAGTGTGCTACAGCCCGTGCGCACCTGCTACAACATCTACCTCGCGTCACGCAACCTCGTCAATCAGACCACCGCCATCGCCACGCTCACCCAGATGCTCAACGTCATCTTCGCGCGCATGGAGGCGTGCTCCGCTGCCAACGGCGGCACCATCCCCATGGTAGGCACCAGCGGCATGCCGATCACGACAACGCTGCCGGCCACCATCACAGCTCAGACGGAGCTGGGCACCGCGGACACGGATTCGCGACGCTCGGACAAGATCGGTCTGCCGCAGGATGTCAAAGACCAGACGGAGAATTCCAGGTGCGGAGAGCTTTCGACGGAAGGAATTCAGTTTCCTTTTTGAGAAAACTAGCTAAGATTAGAACCAAAAACCATTGCTCATATACCCAGGAAGGCACTAACTATAATACTTCATACACTAAATATGGAGTACTAGGCTCATAATAGTATTAAAGAGTTAGCTTGATTGCTTGATGTGAAGCTTAATAGTACAAATATAGTTCATTAGCTGCATAAAAGAACACTATTCTAAAGTATTACAAAGTGCTTGGAGTTACCTTATCTTTCTAGTTGGATGTACACACCTGTCAACAACAAGCGATTAAATGCTTTTGTTAGCCTACCAGGCACGTTGCTATTACATTAAATGAAAAATTTATTTGCTTGTGAATGGAATTGCCTCTTACGCAGACTGAATGTGTACCTTGTAAATTTGTTCTGTTCAGAGAGCGATAATGCATGTATCACGAAACGGGAATGTCGTTTGTCATGCATTATCCAGAAAGCGATGTTCTGTATAATACACAATACAGATGTCAAGTACACTAGGACAGATACTCGGTTCTATACAGTAACTATGGCTGTGAATAACATGCTACCTGTAGCCAGTTACTTTTTGAGGTGACTTCTAACTGCAACTCATTACTTTTATATTTAAGTGGAACTTGTAACTGTAACACTGCCACTTTTTATGTAGCAAAGCAGTGTTGCTTTATTTCATTTACTAAAGCAAATATCATTACATCAAAGAATTTACTAATGATGTTTTATAGAAGAAGGAGAACATTGAAAGAAAGACAGGTGGATAAGGCTGATGTATATATTTATCACAGAAAGGTAATATATCTATTTGTTGTACAGCCAAATTTAAATGAAGTTTAAAGGTTGTGTATGTGACATGGTTACTTTTCTTACAGTAACGGAAAGACAACAGTTCTACTTGATAGGTAGTACTTGTAACAAGTTACATTGTTGGTACTTGTTTCTGTAGCGGTTATTCTACCCCAGGCAACTCTAATGGTAACACTATCATTTTTTTGCTGGCGGCATGCCTATGACTTCTTTTCACACTATGTTCCTTTTGTCTGGTGCAGCTTTGCGACACCGACTTCCATAGTTGAGCCCTCACAGACCCCACCTCCTGCGCCATCGTCGGTGACCGAGGACAGCGCGGCAGAGGAGGACGATACAAGCAGTGTCACCGACGATCGTAGTCATGGGGTGAGTCGATTGTTCTGGCATGACAAACTTCACGTGTATTAGTGTCAAGCCGCTTATTGGGGACCTCTTAACTGTGTAGCAAGTGCACCTCACCGAGCCCAAACGATGCAGCCAGAAAACAGGATGGGAAAAATCAGACGATAATTGCAGCTTGCTGACTGCTGTTGTGCAAAATAAGAACGGAATTTGCAGATTCATTCAATAAATGTAGGTGTGTTATGTAGTAGGTCTTTATCTTTTGTTTTCTTGATACCCTTGATAATTCGATGTTGGGTTAATTTGTACAATTCTTCAGGTCCCCTGAGATGTGAATGAATAAACTCTTACAGTATTGAAACTGGAACTTTCTTGTTGTGCATACTTGCCGACTTTTTTACACAGGAGGGGCTGAAGAACTATCAGAGGGGCAGGGCAGCATGAAAATTGTAATTTTTCAGGGTTCTTTGTTAGGTATTTTCTTGCAAAAGTTCATGGAAGATCCCATTCACCATGGCGATTGGTGTAAGCAATGTTTTTTGGTGGTTGCAAGAGGAAACAGCGCACGACCACAAGAATTGCACAGTGTTCAGCAATGAACATGTTCCGTAACTTACCCTTAATGTTTAAATTCACAATGCAGTACAAAAAGCAAAGCGAGTTGTATTCAGAGGC
Organism: Rhipicephalus sanguineus; assembly: GCF_013339695.2. Lineage (NCBI taxonomy): Eukaryota > Metazoa > Arthropoda > Arachnida > Ixodida > Ixodidae > Rhipicephalus > Rhipicephalus sanguineus. The sequence goes on along the minus strand of NC_051185.1, from coordinate 45,726,709 downwards.
TATACACTTGAGCGACCACTTCCTGTGCTGCAAGATACTTGAAGCATTTTGTGTGCCTCCACATTAGACACATTGAGGCAGACACGATAAAAAGGAGTGTGATGCAGCATGAGAATCACTGTCGGCCAGAACTGCATGCTGTGTTTGTAAAAAGCTTGGAGAACGCTTGAACTTCGCTTTCAAGAGTAGAAAGCGATAGCGTAATCAGACCGTGTTCGTATCGCCTTCCCAATCGCTAGCCTGGCTTCGCTTCTCGGTGGAGACCTAAACAGTGCTACAAGGAAAGCCAAGGTGCGGACGCCCTCTGGCTCCTATATCCATGCATGCGGCACGACGAAACACGGCAACACGGCGGGGTGATGTCATTTAAAAGCGTGCCCGTGGGCCCTTTGCACCATCTCGCGGCTGATAGTCAAGCCGCTGAAGAACCTCAGAGATGTGTGTACTACCAACGGTAAATGGTGTATATAAATTAGATCTGTGCGAATAGCAAAATTTTGGGTGCGAAGCAAATTCGAATAATAAAGATTGAGTGCGAATCGAATCGAATAATTTCGAATAATTTTCGAATATTTCTCTAACATTTTTCGAATAATTCGAAGTGAAATTACAGAAAAAGTTGGAGAGGATTCTTAAGCATATTCTTAGGAGATAGCAACATGAAAGTGTTTCTTTTCGCTAGGTTGATGAAGCGCTGGTGGGGTCATATTTCATAGTTGTCTTTCTCATCAAGAATGAGGCAATGTAGAGGCCGAATTGTATTTATGTACATGATTTGGTGCAACCAAAGTGTTGCCGACAACACTTTACACGTGATAGGCAGAGATGCCATTTCCTCAGCCTCTCCTTCTATTTCAACTGCTGTGGAAGGCCAACTGATGTGGCGGACAAGGGTGTGCTCCCTTCAAGTCCAGAGTTCCAAATCTGCCTCGTAGACGTCGGTATATAAGAACATCTGAAATTTTGGATGCTAAAAAGCTTCGGCGTCCGATTTTTCGGACTTCCTGCCCAAATCTCAGGTCCAAAACAGCATTAATTGAGCCCCCAACTCTGCCACATCTTTCATCTCCATATTGGAACCAGCGTTTTCTTGAGTTAATACATTTGCGAAAGATAGCTTTGCCGCAATACGGGGGTGTGATGAGGTGAAGCATATTGAAAATCTAGGGATCACTTCCAAACGGACGTTGACTGTCACTTGGCTAAGTTCAACCGTAACGGACCTTGAAAGGCAGCTTTGCCGCAATACGGGGGTGTGAGAAAGTGAAGCATATTGAAAATCTAGGGACCACTTCCAATCGGACGTTGACGGCCTTGCCAGAAAACTGCAGGAGGTAGAAGGGCTCCGACACGCCTTCTATGCAGACGACATGACACTCTGGACCACAAAAGGATCACTCGCTGAAAAGGAAGAGCGCCTGCAAACTGCAGCTCACATCATCCAAGAATATGTCAGCCAGCATGGTCTACAGTGCTCCCCAGAGAAATCTGAAATCTTACGTGTATGGAGAAGCAGACATAACCACGCAGCTTCCACAGACCCATCTCAAAAACTTGAGGTATACCTCAATGGAAACCTCATACCAGAGAAACCATTGATCAGGATCCTGGGCATGTGGCTGCAGAGTAACCAACGAGCCACCCACACCCTTATGCTCCTCCAAACCAGCGTCAAGGCTATATCACACATGATATCTCGGGTGACATCTAAGAAAAGAGGGATGAAGGAAGGAGACACCCTTCGACTTGTTCGAAGCCTGGTGGTAAGCCGCATAACATATAGCCTACCTTATTATAATCTCACACAATCTGAGACCAGACGGGCCGACACCCTCTTGAGAATGGCATTCAAGACTGCTCTCCGTCTGCCGACCAGTACATCTACTGAGAAATTGATGGCACTGGGGCTTCATAACACCCTCAGCGAACTTGTTGAAGCACTTCACGTCTCACAACAACAGAGACTTGAGCGTACTCGCACGGGCCAACAGGTCCTAAAAACCCTAGGATTCCAAGCCTCGACAACGAGAGCCCAGGAAACCTGCGAGATACCTCGTCATGTCCGGGAGGGCTATCACGTTGCCCCAATTCCACGCAACATGGACCCCAACCTGCACAGCGGCAGAAGGAGAGCAAGGGCCCAATACTTCCAGAAAACCTATAGATTCCAAACTACAGCCCGTTTCACGGACGCTGCCATGTATGGGACGACGACTAAAGGAGCAGTGGCAGTGGTATGCGACCGCCGAGGCCACATAACCTCTGGAGCATCTGTCCGCCCTTGCAAGATCACAGAAGCCGAAGAGCTGGCCATCGCACTTGCCATCCGCGAAGGCCTGCATGCAAACAAGCCGCTGACAATACTCACAGACTCCCAGCAGGCCTGCAGGAACTTCCTGCAGGGCAGAATTGGGTGTGCCTGCGGCACATGTCCTTGCACAAATACCAAGGGAAGGCAAGGACGACTCCTACATACAGACCGTCATATTGATACCAGGCCACTCTGGCATCACGGGTAACCTGCACGCCGACCGGGCAGCTCGAGGCTTCGTACACAACCGAGCGCTCCCTACGTCGACTGCAGCGGACCCGGAGCCAGTTGACCTCCAGTATGCCACAATACTGAATTACCACAGAGGGCGACGCCTAAGGTATCCACCACCTCATCAAAAGCTTGCGACGAAGGAGGCCGCTGCATGGCGTAGACTCCAAACCGGAACCTACAAAAACCTACACACACTACACCGCATGCACCCCACATCTTACAGGGATGAATGCCCATGGTGCGGGGCCACACCAACCCTGTACCACATTACATGGGAGTGCACACTACACGACCTCGAACACCACAACATGAACACCTCATGTGAGCAATGGGAGGCACTGCTGTCCAGCCCGGCCCTCGACGACCAGATCAGGCTCGTTCAGAGAGCAGAGCGGATGGCAAGAGCCAGCGGAGCCCTGGACTAAGGGCCCCGACCATCAGCAAGGCCCCTACGAGGCAATCCACAGGAGCTTTGCCTGTACATAAATAAAGTTTGTCATCATCATCATCAATCGGACGTTGACTGTCTCTTGCCTCAGTTCGACCGTAACGGAGCTTGAAAGGCAGCTTTGCCGCAATACGGGGGTGTGTTGAGGTGAAGCATCTTGGAAATCTAGGGACCAAAACTGATGTTGACTGTCTCTTGGCTAAGTTCGACCGTAACGGACCTTGAAAGGCAGCTTTGCCGCAATACGGGGGTGTGTTGAGGTGAAGCATATTGAAAATCTAGGGACCACTTCCAACCCGACTTTGTCTCTTGGCTAAGTTCGACCGTAACGGAGCTTGAAAGGCAGCTTTGCCGCAATACGTGTGTGTAATGAGGTGAAGCATATTAAAAATCTGAAGAGGTCACTTTTAACCGGACGTTGACTGCATTTGTCTTTGGGAAGTTCGAATAGTTCGAATATTAAAATTTCAGTGCGAATCGAATCGAATAGCAAGTACTATTCGAAAAATATTCGAAATTACGAATATTCGCACACCCCTAATATAAATAGCTCGCCGTTAGTATGCTTGAGAATGTATGCGTGGTGTCGAGCAGCTGAACGCATCGTGCTATGGTGCGAGGGGTCACAGGTTCGAATCCCTATCCCGCTCGAACGGAAGATTTTTTATTTCTTTATTTGCATCTACCTCGAATTTTCGCTCATGGACAATGCCGATTTTTCACTCACAAACAATGACGCCGCTGCCAACACCATCGCTGACACCGACACCGGAATTTCTGCGAAACGAGCTCGTTTTAATGCTCTTTAACAAATAAGAACACAGTGTGACGGTCATGGTATAAGACACCACAGGAAGTGCCCGCACCCCCAGTGGTCGAGTTACAAGTGGAAAAATGTTGCTGGTGATCGCATTCTTTGCACACTGATATTGAGTGGGTGGGTGCGACGCATCAATGGTAATGGAGAATGGCGTCGTTTTAAAACATCTCCTCCGAACTGCACTGCCAGATTGTGCCGCCTTTTCACACATCACAGTTTATGGTCATCTAACCAAGAAAACAGCCTGCACTAGGAATGTTCACTGTACTTGAGATTCTGGCCAAGTGTGTAGAGCATTGGGTTGCCAAGTGAAAAGTCCCTGTGTACAGATCGTACTGCCGTTGGCATTTTCTTTTTCTTAAGTAAAGAAAGTGCCTGCTTGGAGAGCGAACAACAGCTCCCTAATCCAAAGCCAAGCCAGCGAATGCTGGCTATTGAAAGCTTTGTTTTAAAGGTGACCAATTTCATTGAATCCTAGAGCGGCCAACCAGATGTAGGCTTGATGCCACGCTGACAAAATCCCCCTCACCTTGACCATACAGCATATAGAAATAAAAAGAAAATGTGCTAGTTACTCGCCTTTGTTTAAATGCAAAGGGGTCATTCCAAGTGAAACGTCCCAGCCCAAAATTCGACCACCAGCGATGCTATTGAAAAAAATTGAGCTAGAAGGTATTTATGTGAGAGTGATTTTAGTAGAGTATTTTCGTTCAGAAAAATTATCTGGTCACGTGACGGCCTTTTGAAAATTCCGGCGAGATGGAAAAGTTGGGTGGGAATATATTACGCGTGCTCACCCTTGAAACTGGGTACAATGGCACATTGTGTTTTAAACCATTCTATTGTCATTTTTCTTTCACGTGACGTCACAAGAAAAACCATATATTAATTTTCCGGCTTAAATAGGCTTAGCAAAGAAGCAAGAAAACGTGCAAATTCAGACAATTTTCGTAAAACCGGCGGCAATGTTTCAGCCGCAAAAATTTTATAGCTGTTTTACCAGTCAACGTAGTATCTGCTAAAAATATTTTTAACCTTTGTAAGCTAGCGTTTATTGAGATAAATGCTTGCAAAGTTGACAAAAAATAACTTTTTGGGGAGATTCACTCGTAAATTAAGCATTGAGGCCCTCGTGATAAAAATATGTGAAAGGGTTCTTTATATGCTCCAACGTCTTCTCTTGTGACGTGGAAATTTTTATTCTTGTAAATTTTGTTTAAAGCGAAAAATAATTTTGATGTCCACAACCAATGTCACTGGTAGGCGCTGGCAAACATAATCGTTTTCCGTGATTTTAGGTAAATTATTGCGATTGATACTTGGTTAGTTCTGTCTCATATTATTTAAGACCTTGTTAGCTTATTTCCACTGGTTATTGTCAGCCTTGTTTTAGGTATGTATATATTGACCATGAGGCATCAGACAGTAGATGGACGAGAAGCCGGGCCCCTAAAGGGCTACATGCCTAAAATAGAAATAACGTTTTGAACTTTTGCTACCACGAGGAGGACCACAACCTATAAGCAGAGTGGAACTTCCTTGTCACTTCCCATGTCAAAAGCGCATGCGACGATGTTGGCGGCCCACTGAAACATCTGGCAGCAAGAGCAAGTCTACCAAAGTCATATGGTGGTCAGATTCCGCCACCACATGCTTTGTTTGGCTGGACCAAAAGTAATGTAAAGAGTGTTACAGTGATTTGGTTGCCACATTGAAAAATTCAAGAAACGAGAACCCAGCTCGCTCAGAGATTCGCCATGGTGATCTCTGTCAAAGGGACCCGACAACTGTACCATTTCGAACCGCCTACTCCTTCAACACTGTCCGCCGCGGTGGTGTAACAGTTACGGTATTCGGCTGATGACCCAAAGGTCGCGGGTTTGATCCCGGCCTCGGCGTTCGCGTTTCGATAGAGGCAAAATGCTAGAGGCCGTGTACTGTGGGATTTCAGTGCATGTTAAAGAACACCAGACGGTAGAAATTTCCGGAGCCCTCCACTATGGCGTGCCTCATAATCATGTCTTGGTTTGGGCACTTAAAACCTCAGATACTGTTATTACTTTTTCAGAACAACGTGTTGTGATTGCATCATTCTCCAACAGTCATGAACTTCAAGTGAGAAAGCCCGTATGTATGACAAGGTGGCCTACTTTGACATTAACGATTAAGGTGTAGAAAATGTGACCAGAGGACGGCACATCGGAAAGCAATAGGCCTGAACAACAAGAAATTTACGTTTTCAAGCCATAATTTCCTTTTGAAAGTGTTGGTAAACCATGAAAAGCTGTTCTCATGCTAGTGTGAGACACCCGAGAGCAAGAAATCATGTGATTCACACATCCGTGTGGCATAAACTGAAGCAGAGTCAGCCAATAAATACCACTGCCAAACGCTAATGCCCATGCTGTGCTCGTCTGCCTGACTTCCCCCTAGTGCCAGTTATGAAGGCACGAAAGTAAGCTAATTCCGATATGCGTATACACTGATGCGAAATAACGCTGCCATAGTTTGCTTGAAACACTAACGGAGCCCTCATGCAAGCCCAAAAAATCGCTGAGAAAAAGCACGTGTTCTGCAGAAAAGACAGACATCGGTAGTGCATTCCAGTGACATTGGTTGTGGACGTCAAAAATTATTTTTTCGCTTTAAACAAAATTTACAGGAATAAAAATTTCCACGTCAAAAGAGAAGACGTTGGAGCATATAAAGAACCCTTTCACATATTTTTATCACGAGGGCCTCAATGCTTAATTTACGAGTGAATCTCCACAAAAAGTCATTTTTTGTCAACTTTGCAAGCATTTATCTCAATAAACGCTAGCTTACAAAGGTTAAAAATATTTTTAGCAGATACTACGTTGACTGGTAAAACAGCTATAAAATTTTTGCGGCTGAAACGTTGCCGCCGGTTTTACGAAAATTGTCAGAATTTGCACGTTTTCTTGCTTCTTTGCTAAGCCTATTTAAGCCAGAAAATTAATATATGGTTTTTCTTGTGACGTCACGTGAAAGAAAAATGACAATAGAATGGTTTAAAACACAATGTGCCATTGTACCCAGTTTCAAGGGTGAGCACGCGTAATATATTCCCATCCAACTTTTCCATCTCGCCGGAATTTTCAAAAGGCCGTCACGTGACCAGATAATTTTTCTGAACGAAAATACTCTACTAAAATCACTCTCACATAGTTACCTTCTAGCTCAATTTTTTTCAGTAGAATCGCTGGCGGTCGAATTTTGGGCTGGGACGTTTCACTTGGAATGACCCAAAGGCCAACTCTGTTCATTGAAGCAACATTGTTACACAGGTAGAGGAAATCTTTGTAGGTTATGTATTTTCCTGCAATCCAGGGGGATAGTGATAGTGATAGTGATGAGCAGGGTTGTTTCCAAAACAAATTATGGAAATCAAATGCTGCGTCATGCCTTGCCATCTTTACTTAACTTTCTTCATTAATTGCCATACTTACTCTCTCTAAGGATGTGTGTGCACCTGTCATTCATCCTCTGATTCGTTTGCCTTACTTGTGCTTTTGATGAACGTGCATTTTAAGTTGAAAGTGCACGGTGAGGCGTTTCAAACTTTGTATTTTCATGAATGTCATGTTTAGGATGCAAGTGCTTTTACCGTATATACTCGCATAATGATCGCACTTTTTTTTCAAAAAAATTGACGCCAACTTCGGGGTGCGATCATTACGCGGGGTAAATTTTCCGTGAAAACAATATTCTGAGCACCGAAAACGCAAAGAAGTCGCTAATCTGAATTCTTACGATAGCTATCATGAACATAACCAAAAATGAAAGTAGAGTAAGGCTTACCTTTGTAATAAAATGCGCGCATTACGCAGGAGCTACATGCATGGAACACTGCCCTTTTATTTTTTGAACTCTCTGACCCCCTAACGTTCATTCTGAGTCCGAAGCGTCACTGGCGTCAGTGTCGTCGCCGCACGATTCCCTGTGGGAATCGGCAGTGTCTTCACTGTCCCACAGACGGTCATCTTCTGTCCCGTCGAGCGCGTTGGAAATGCCAGTCTTCTTAAAGCTCTTGACGACCACCTCGTCGGAAATGGTACTCCACGCTTCGAGAATCCATGAGCAGAGGACTTCCACGGAGGGTCTCCTGATTTTGCCACTTGGCGTGAAATCGTGGTCGCCCGTCGCCATCCACTCTGCGTACAGCCTCCGGACGTTGTCCTTGAACGGTTTGTTCAGTGACACGTCCAGAGGCTGTAGCAGCGAAGTTAGACCCCCAGGGATCACTGCGATTTCCGTGCGCCGCTCCTTCAGCTCGGTACAGACACTGTCAACAAGATGGCCCCGAAAGCTGTCCAGCACAAGAAGTGAAGGAAGCAGAAGCGCTCCTGCTCTTCGCCCCCAAACCGTCTTGATCCAATCAACCATGAGGTCTGCCGTCATCCACGAGCGCGGATGTGGATGCCACGGGGAAAGTTTCCCTTCGGAATTGTTTTCCGCTTCAGAATCACGTACGGCAGCAGCTTCCGCCCGTCTGCCGTCACTGCGAGCATCACGGTGCACCGCTGCTTCTCCGCACCACACGTTTTCACGAGCACACTTTGAGCACCTTTCTCGTTCACAGTAGTGCTTCGAGGCATGTCAAACGTCAACGGCGTTTGGTCGGCGTTGCCTATCTGTGACAGCAGGAAACCGTTCTTCTGGCGTATCCTCGTGACAAACCTGTGAAAATCGATCACTTTGTCTTCGTACGCGGATGGAAGTCGCTGGCACAACGACGTCCGCCGCCTCAGCGACAGTCCATTCCGCCGCATGAAGCATGTCGTCCAGCCGGAACTGGCGCGGAAGTCCTTTGTGGCTATTCCCAGCCTCCGGGAAACTGTGCGCGCCTGCGTCCGTACCATGTCTAACGACATGGCACAACCGTCTTTGCGCATGTCCCTCACGTATTCGAGGACTGCCTTTTCGATGTCAGGGAACTTGCCCGTTTTGGGTCCGCGGAAAGCCCGGCGCGTGCTGTTCGTAGCCATGAGCTTCTCGCGCTGTTTTTTCCAATATCGGATCCGGATTTCGTCGACGCCGAAATGTCTGCCGGCAGCGCGGTTTCCGTGCTCTAGCGCGTAATCAAGCGCCTTCAGCTTGAACGCGGCAGTAAAGCTTGCATACCGCCCCATGGTGAAACGGTGCTTCAACAGACGACCACAAAGCACAGCCAAAAAAACGTGGTGTCGAGTGACGCCGTGACGAGCGACTGGGATGGCGGCGACACGGCTTTTTCAGGAATTATGGGAATGCGTCGGCAGCTTGTTGCTGCGGGATGACAACAGGTCGACCAACAGGCGGCCGCCGCTGTAACAGTGCGGGATAGCAAAACAAACATGGCGGCCCACAGAGCGAAGCGACCGCATTTTTTTTTCTTCTTTTCGTCAGTCACGGTGGTTGTGAGTACGTCACGCGCGTCAAAACAGTCTCTTCTGTCTAAATAAGGAATGCTTTCATTTAAATCAGTAAATTTACGGCATTAGCGTAGTGATGCCTGCTTTCAGATCACAGAAACAAAGATGGGCGCGTTCAGCTGCCACAGACATAAAACACATGGCGGGCATTCAGTGAAAAATGCGGCATTTACCTTTACTGCAATCCTAAGTGGTACGTTTCCGCCAACGGTGGGCAAAAAATTACGAATATGTTTGGTGCGTGCAGTTCACTTGGTGAGTTTGGAAGAGTTATTAACGCAACATTCGACAGATGATAAATGCGATGATCATCGGCTAGACTTGGCACACGACATATCGATGCGGCAAGTTCGGGGTGCGATCATTACGCGGGGAAAAAGAAAAATCGAATTTAGACTACAAAATTTAGGGGTGCGATCATTACGCGAGTGCGATCATTACGCGAGTAAATACGGTACATTGTCTCTGGTTTACTGTTTCTTATTTTTCTGAAAGTTTCGTGAAACACGTTATTTTAAATTCATGTCAATTATTTCTTATGTTTTTATATGCACATGTTTTTTTCTGTAAATGCGCCTGTTCATGCTTTTCTTTTTCTTTTTTTTTCTTCTTTGCTTTTGCACATTTGCTGCCTGTTGCCAGTAAGGGGCACAGACCTAGTCAAGCTGATATGTGGCTTTTTGTCTGCGTCCCTGTTATCTGTGCCTTATATAGATGCGAAATAAAGTTCAAGTTCAGTACAAATATGCACGTTTATCGCTTGCAGGAGTCCTCGGAAGAAGTAGTGGCTACGGTGCTGCAGGAGATCCTGAACAGGGTAGTCGCGGGCTCCGGTGACGCACCGACGTCGTCGTCAACGGCGTCCTCCACGCTCCCGAGGGCGGGATCTCAGGAGAGCGTGGCTGCAAGCTGCGACGGTGGGAGCGCCGCTGTGCAGGCCCACTTTGCGCACGTGGTGCAGAAGGATGCCTTCCTGGTCTTCCGCTCACTCTGCAAGCTCTCCATGAAGCCCCTGCCTGAGGGACAACCAGATCCCAGGTACGACTGCTGAACACTTTGTGTCGTGGTGCAGCGTGGCATGACACGATGTGAAATGCGGAAACACCGTATTTACACGATTTTAAGTCGACTTGAATGTAGGTCCACCCCCCTTATATTGCACGGCAAAAAAAAAAAAAAAAAAACTGGGAGTGCATTTTGTAAAGGACCTTCATTTACGTAGTCGCTAGACTGCCTACATATGCTCACTCGTCATCCCTCTTTATGAACTTTGATGTCCATGCCCTGCTGGTCTCGAAGTGCGTCCTCGGCATACCCGTTTCCGATGCGAAGATGCGGGTTTCTTGCGTGACAATTTCGCGTACCACCAGGACAGGACAGGCGAGGACGGGTGCGGACTCCATATTTGGAGTCATCGCCCGTCCTGTCACGCACTTTTCCCCCATGTCCTCATAAAAAGTAGCGCTGTATGATTTGAAGTCAGAAAGTATCACCAACTACCCCCGCAACGTGTTTTGTATAGTCATGACAAAGAACGCGAATTCCGGTGTGCAAAGGTGGCTTCACGGCCGTGCTTCACAGCTATGCAAGGAAACTAGCTTTGCGGCAATCCGCGAGGATCATTTTTAGAAAATTTTCCGCAAATTGTTACTGAATGTGCAGCTTATACACAAGAAAATACATGCAAACATAATGTCGTAACGATGCCACAGCGTTCCTGATCTCTCGTTTGTCGCGCCGTAGCTGGTGGTACCAGTTTCGGTTGCGATTGTAAGTCGACCCCCCAACTTCGGATTTCAGATTTAGATAAAATGGGTTGACCTACAATCGTGTAAATACGGTATGCCTCGAGCCTGCTTCAGTTACGATGAATTGTTAACATATCGAACCACGTCTTGTAACCTCCTTCAGAGCCATTGTATCGTGTGTTCTCGTGTATAACCTGCCACTGTATATACACTCAAACCTCACTATAACGAAGTCAGATCTGCTACAAAGATAACTTCGTTATATCCGAATAACAATGTCACATCTGCCACTAAAATAACTTCGTTATATCCGAAAGTTCATTATAAACGTTTTTTGTAACACTGTATCTATGACAGGACTATTCTCAATAATTCGTTATATCCGTGTTCATTATATTGAGGTTTGAGTGTAACCCGCACCTCCAACAAGCCGTGGAAAACATTCTAAAAGGTACACTGAAGTGAAACAATGAATTGTGAAACAATGAAACAATGATTGAAACATTGAAGTGAAACAATGATTGATAAATATTACTCAGAGAACTCTAATGTCATTAATTCCACCATCATAGGTTCATCATTAGAAGAAAGAAATCAAGGTCCAGCTTTCACTTTTGTATTTCGCGCCGAAATCGCCGCAGGTGACGTCACGGATTTCAAATTGTATTTTTTGTACTTTGGCAACATTGGCTGAATAAAACTTCATGAAACTTGGTATGTTAAGTCTATGTGCTCCCTCGGAAGACAGTGTACTTTATTTATGCCGATTAGGAATTGCGTAGGAGCTAGCAGATGCTGTCAAAATCTATGACGTCATGGCATTTGGTTTTCAAGGTGGCGTCGCCACTTGCATTTTCTTTTTGTGCGCTTTCTCGCTTACCAAGTGTCTTCTCACGGCAAGCGAGGCGATTTTGGAATTGTGAAAGATTAATTTATTAACATAAGAAAAGTCATTTAGTGGCCCTTTAAACAAGATCCTGGTGTGTTGCCTAACATTTCAGCTGTGCAAATTAATTTTACGCCTTTATAGGAATATAAAAACCGTCCAAGCACTCCATACAGATGGTTAACCAGTGGCACTGAAATGTGCTGCCCTGATGTTTATCACTGGGTTAATCCTGACGGTTCATTAAACTCTTTCTCAATTATTGGTTATGTCCGTCCAGAAATCTTAATTGGTGTTGGCCGCTCATCTGTTTTCTTCATTTTTAGTGGACCAGTGGCGAGTAGTGGGGCTTGCCCACTTTTTGTGGCGCACATGCATTAGGAGTTTTTGCATACATAGGACGGATGAATTTTAATTTCACCTAGCCACGTACATGCTCGCTGTAATAAATAAATTGGCCAAACGTGCTGCCCCCTAATTTATTTGTTTATTTATTTACTTATTTATTGAAAATACCTTGCAGGTCTGAAGGCATTGAATAAGAGGAGGTTACAATGAAATCAGAAGTAAACTTGTAAAGAACAAGGTTACAGTGCAAGTGAATAATGACAACAAAAACATACAGCTCAACAAACTTGACAATGCAGTACGTCAGTGAAATTCAACAGCATGTACAACGGCACATTACAGCACGGTAATGAAAAGAAAGCGCAGCACTTCGTAAAAATAAACAAAGCTTGAAGCTGAAACGATAAAACAATGTTACAAAAAATGTACCTCAACTTAGTGTCAAAACGTGTTAGGGTTACTATAAGACGCGAGATCATCGGGAAGGTCATTCCACGTGCAGTAGTGCTGATGTGTTAAACGCGATTGTGTGACCAAAGATGCATGTGAGGCTGCGGTGATTATGTAACCTGCGTGATGTGTGTAGCTGACATTGAAGTTGCAACGACAATATTTTGTTGCTGTAGACGTACTTGTGAAATAAGCATAACAAAGACACTTGACGGCGAATGGATAATGGTTGGAAGGAATAATCGAGTTTAAGCCGAGTCACACTGGAATGATTGTCGTATTTTCTTGAAATGTAACGGGCAGCTATGTTCTGAATATCTTCAAGCATGTTAATTTTATTATGAGCGGTAGAGGACCAAACAGATGAGGCGTATTCAAGTTGCTGGCGGACGAAAGTTAGGTAGGACAGTTTGCGAATGTTTGAGGGACAGTGACAGAGGTTTCGCCATATATATTCTTATGTTTTGGCTTCACAGGTCCCATGAACTCCGCTCGAAGGTGCTCTCGCTGCAGCTGCTGCTGCTCATCCTGCAGAATGCGGGTCCTGTGTTCCGCACCAACGACATGTTTGTCAACGCCATCAAGCAGTACCTGTGCGTGGCCTTGTCCAAGAACGGCGTGTCGTCCGTGCCCGAGGTGTTCGAAATCTCGGTGACCATCTTCCTGGCACTGCTGCAGAACTTCAAGACCCACCTGAAGATGCAGATCGAGGTGTTCTTCAAGGAGATCTTCCTCAACATCCTCGAGACGTCCAGCTCCTCCTTCGGCCACAAGTGGAAAGTCATTCAGGTGGGCGTGTGTAACTCATCTCGTCGAAGAGGACTTCCCTTGTGTGGTACAGTTGAACCCGTTTATGAGAGACGTGCCGGAAGAGTTCTTGTCTCATATATGTGAGAGGTGTTTTTGATAAGCAGGGTACCATGTTATTTTCTGATCAACCCCTGTCTTGATGTAGGCACACCGGTGTCTCTTATACCCAATTGTCTGTTAAATCAATGCCTTTATAAAGGGGTTCAAGCGTACTTGAATAGTACCATACTGGTACTAGTACCATACTTAAAAGTACCATACTGGTACTTTTAAATTAGAGCTGTGCGAATAGCAAAATTTTGGGTGCGAAGCGAATTCGAATAATAAAGATTGAGTGCGAATCGAATAGAATAATTTCGAATAATTTTCGAATATTTCTCAAACATTTTTCGAATAATTCGAAGTGAAATTACAGAAAAAGTTGCAGAGAATCCCTAAGTATGTTCTTGTGAGATCGCAACATGAAAGTGTTTCTTTTTGCTAGGTTGATGAAGCGCTGGTGGGGTCATATTTCATAGTTGTCTTTCTTATCAAGAGTGAGGCAATGTAGAGGCCGAATTGTATTTATTTACATGATTTGGTGCAACCAAAGTGTTGCCGACAACACTTTACACGTGATAGGCAGAGATGCCATTTCCTCAGCCTCTCCTCCTCTTTCAACTGCTGTGGAAGGCCAACTGATGTGGCGGACAAGGGTGTGCTCCCTTCAAGTCCGGAGTTCCAAATCTGCCTCGTAGACGTCGATATATAAGAACATCTGAAATTTTGGATGCTAAAAAGCTTCGGCGTCCGACTTTTCGGGCTTCCTGCCCAAATTTCAGGTCCAAAACAGCATTAATTGAGCCCCCAACTCTGCCACATCTTTCATCTCCATATTGGAACCAGCGTTTTCTTGAGTTAATACATTTGCGACCGTAGCGGAGCTTGAAAGATAGCTTTGCCGCAATACGGGGGTGTGATGAGGTGAAGCATATTGAAAATCTAGGGATCACTTCCAAACGGACGTTGACTGTCACTTGGCTAAGTTCAGCCGTAACGGACCTTGAAAGGCAGCTTTGCCGCAATATGGGGGTGTGAGGAGGTGAAGCATATTGAAAATCTAGGGACCACTTCCAATCGGACGTTAACTGTCTCTTGCCTCAGTTCGACCGTAACGGAGCTTGAAAGGCAGCTTTGCCGCAATACGGGGGTGTGTTGAGGTGAAGCATCTTGGAAATCTAGGGACCATTTCCAAACTGATGTTGACTGTCTCTTGGCTAAGTTCGACCGTAACGGACCTTGAAAGGCAGCTTTGCCGCAATACGGGGGTGTGTTGAGGTGAAGCATCTTGGAAATCTAGGGACCATTTCCAAACTGATGTTGACTGTCTCTTGGCTAAGTTCGACCGTAACGGACCTTGAAAGGCAGCTTTGCCGCAATACGAGAGTGTAACGAGGTGAAGCATATTGAAAATCTGAAGGGGTCACTTTCAACCGGACGTTGACTGCATTTGTCTTTGGGAAGTTCGAATAGTTCGAATAGTAAAATTTCAGTGCGAATCGAATCGAATAGCAAACACTATTCGAAAAATATTCGAAATTTCGAATATTCGCACACCCCTATTTTAAATACTTGTACTGGTACAATGGAATCATGACATGAACTTCATAGACCTGAATGCCACGTGTATCAAACTTGAGTACCACTTTATTGGTACTATTAAATACCTTTACTGGTACAGTGGAACCACGATGAAAACCTCATGGACCTGAATACCACGTGTGTGGTACTTGAGTACCATTTTATTGGTACTTTTAAACTCTTTTAATGGTAGGGTGGAACCACGGCATAAACCTCGATGAACATGATTCCAATTTTTTGACTGATGTACGTTTGTGTGCTTATAGCAAGTATCAGATGTAAAAGGTACTTTTGTCTCCAGTGAGACTATAACATTACTTGGGTGTACTTTACAATCAAGTATGAGTTTACTTGAATAGCACTTTATTGGCACTTAAGTCTGCTGGTACATTGAATACTCCTTTTCTGTAATTTTACTGGTACTTTGAATGCCACTTTACTGGTACTTTACTGGCACTTTCCTTTATTTGTACTTTCAGTACACTTTTGCTGGTACTTCTCTGACAGGGGCAAATGGTGACTTTGTACCACATTACGGTTATTTCAGTGGCACTTTAAACCGAAGTGGCACTTTTCTGCTTCTTCGGCAGGTGTTGACACGGATCTGCGCCGATGCCCAGAGCGTGGTGGACATATACGTCAACTACGACTGCGACCTGAACGCAGCCAACATCTTCGAGCGGCTGGTCAACGACCTGTCCAAGATCGCGCAGGGGCGGCAGGCCCTGGAACTCGGTGCCACCGTCCACCAGGAGAAGTCGATGCGCATCAAGGGACTCGAGTGCCTTGTCTCCATCCTCAAGTGCATGCTGGAGTGGAGCAGAGACCTGTACACCAACGTGACCGGCAACGCCACGGGCTCGACCGCGACCGGCACCAACAACGCGGCTGGAAGTGGAAGTGGTAGCACGTTGGAGGCACCTGAGGTAAAGGAACGCTAACGTCAAACTCCAAAAGAGTTTAGACTAATGAACTGTTCTTTGTTAACGGCATTCTCATTGCAATCAAAGGCTCGTTATTAGAAGTTGAGACGAAGGTGATACTGTCATTTATGAATTTTGTGCTCGAACTTCAGGACTGGGGTTGTGCAAATAAGTTTTGAATCCGAATAGAATAATAAGTAACTGAATACAGTTAACCCCTTTATAAGAGACGCACCAGGGAGCAGTTCTTGTCCCTTATAGGAGGTGTCTCTTATAAGCAGGGTACCATGTTCTCACTTTCTAACCTATTTAAATTCAGCTTCTTTCCACACACTATAGAAAAATGGAATCTGTTGCCTCGGTCAACTAGATCATTGCCTTTAGAAGTTTTCTTGCATGAATGTATTGATTCGCGATTTGTTTATTAAGAGTTGTACTTTGTATTTTTATTTGCATGAATGTATTTATTTGCGATTTGTTTATTAAGAGTTGTATTCTTGTTTGTTTGTTGTTAGGAGTTGTATTCTTGTGTGTCCCACTCCTGCGATAGCCTTAATTGGGCTGCAGTATGCAAAAATAAATAAATAAATTCCTATTTTGGTGTAGGCACACTGGTGTCTCTTATGCCCAGTTGTCTCTTACATCAATGTCTCTTACAAATGGATTCAACTATAGTTCGATTCGTCTTTCGAAGTCGCAGTATTCGTACCCATGAATAACTCGAAACAAGCGAATAGTGATATTTTACCACATAAAACCTGCCTGAAAAGGTGGTTTCGCTGCAGCCTGGGGCCGTTACACAGTGAAACAATCTAATGAGGGGAAATTCGCACTACCGCGAAGCCACACTTCACAGCATCGTGACACCACACTACAAGTGAAAGCAAGATGCTTCCATGACCTCAACCTGCACGAGATTTGAAGTATATATTAGATTAAACAACAGTGAGCAAGAGCCTGTAAACAGATTTTGTGTGATGCTGGAGTTGTAAGTGATGCTGAATGTGAGTTATCTTTTAAGCATGTTTGAGTAACAGGTTGGAAAACAAAAACTGACTCCAGAAGTAAATTGGTCTTCTTTTTATTGGAAAGTTAGAAAACCAACTTTTTGAAATAGACTTAACATCTTGCACTGGTGTCAAAATTTTTTTGCAAATTATACCGCTATTTTAATTCACTTCAAAACCATTCGGTAAGTGCTATTCGCTTCAGCTTTGCTTTTCTGGACCAAAAAAAAAAAAAGAGATATTCGCATAAGCCTACTTTTAATTATTCCAGAACTATTGAAAATTATTTTATTCAATTCAGTTCACTTTCGGAACACTTGATTTTGTATACAAGTCAGCCTTAAAAAAATGTTTATAAGCAAGAAACCCTCATAAGCAAAAACAAATTTATATGTGTTTGCTTATTTGAAACAAGTAGCGTCTTAGATCTTGTAATTTTGGTACAGTAGAACCCCGCTGATACGTTTTTGAAGGGACCGTAGGAAATAAACGTAAGAGACGGGAAACGTAAGAGCCGAAAAACAGGAAAAACAGCAAAATATTTAGTGGTACAGAATTTTATTTCAATTCTTACGAGCAGCACGAAAATTGGCGCGCTCAGCCGCGATCTAGCCGATGGATAGAAACGCGGAGCTTAGGACGGCCTCATCCACAGAAATGTAATCAACGTATGTGATTTTTTTAACACCAACAGCTGTAGGCATGAAAGAACTAAGCACACACAATCACGACCGGCGCGGCGAGTCCGACCGCGAACCGCACGCACGACCATGCGAGCTCCAACCAGCCTGGGGTGCTATCGTTGAACGATTCTATTTCCGATTCCAATGCCTTTCGTGCTTTTCGCGCTTGGCCAGTAGTCAGAACGATGGTCCGTCCGCGTTATCAACGCGATCAGCCAGCCGTGAGTGGTGGATGATAAGAATAGCATAGAATATGGCATGGAATCGGAAATAGCATCGTTCCGCGATTGCACCCCAGCTCGAACTCCTCCCGTTCTCCGACAAATAACAATGATGGTGAGTCTACGCCAACGCGATGGCAGAAGTGAATGCCAATCTCGAAGGCCTTGCTTTCGCAAGCAATTACGTCATACACGCCATGTTTGTGCAATGCAAATCTCAGAGGCTATGCTCTTGTCAATAGTAAATGCCAATCTCGAAGGCCTTGCTTTCGCGAGCAGTTACATCATAGACGCCATCTTTGCCATTTGAATCTCGAAGGCCATGCTTTTGTTTGCATCAATTGAAAGATTCTGTTGCTTGAGCCTCTCATGCGGCTAATATTACGGTCAAACGAGGCCAGGCTGCGTGAAAATGCACCATGGTGGCTCTCTTTGGTAGTCACTCGGTCGGCTCCGAGCGCACTTCGCGACGTATCATACGGGAACGGTCCGACAGTTACGACGTAACAGCGGGGTTCCCAATACATTGTATCCTATGGGAGCTATGCCGGGACCGGCGGAAAACGACGTAACAGCCGGGAAAACGCAGCAGTGAGGAACGTAACAGCGGGGTTCTACTGTATTATTATAGCACTAACATACTTATTAAAATACACCCATTGTTCACTTTATTACGTTGATCGTTTGTTACATTGATGTCCAGAGTACTCAATATATCACTTCCAATATGACCAGTATAAATTTAGGTAGAAATTGCGAGGCCTACTTCACGGAGGGACTCTGATATTTTACAGGAGGAAGACCGGTCTCTGGTGAGCCACGGGGGCTCGTGCAACTCGCTCAACTCTGCGACGAGCAGCTGCAACATTCCGGAGCAGCTGGAGGTGTTGAAGCAGCAGAAGGAGATCATGGAACAGGGCATCGACCTCTTCAACCGCAAGCCCAAGCGGGGACTCCAGTTCCTACAAGAACACGGTCTGGTGGGACCCCGGCCATGGGACATTGCCGAGTTCTTCCACTCAGACGAGCGTCTCGACAAGGTGAGACTAGCATCGCATTTGACATCACGGCACATTGCATCTTCAAGAAACAGCGCGGGAGCTGACAATGAACAAAGAAGGGAACAAAGCGATCACATTTCATCACGCGCGCTCAAAGTCACGACGCGCGTGATGAAATGCTGTCCGCTCCCACGCTGTTTGCTGAAGATAGACTGCCTCAAACCTTGCTTCGGTACATTGCATTGTGCCAATAGTTTTGTTTATTTGCTAGTAGGTACATGTTCGGGTTGCTGTGCAATAGGCCTGTGTGAATATTCGAGTGCTTCGTATATTGGAATGAATATTACAGTATTTGCACTCGCTTCGACATGAATATAAAACTTCCAAAATTTCGAAGTATTGGAAAAGAATGAATAGACATATTTTACCATGGAATGTTGGAACGAATATTACAGTATTCGAACTCTCTTCAACACGAATTTAATGATTTCTGAAATTTCAAGTGTTTGAAACGAATGAATAGACGTACTTTGCCATAGAATATTGGAACGAATATATAGTATTCAAACACGCTTCGACATGAATTTAAAATTTCAGAAACGTTGAAGTAATATTTGAAACGAACGAATAGATGTATTTTAGCGTGTGTAGCCCACTTGGAAAGGTGGTTTCACTGCAGTGAGGGGCCGCTGTGTCATGAAACCACCTATTCAGGGGAAATTTGTACTGCTGCGAAGCCGCACCCTAAAGTTATGTGTTCATATTAATTCAATTAATTTTTTTCTAAAATGTTAAAATCGTCTTGCATGGGCTTACAAAGGCTGAGTATGCAAATTCTAGCTGCTGCTGCCATTCAAATTCAATTCAGAATTATTTTGTACTAATCGCCATTCACTTTGACTTCAGCTTGAACTAAAAAAAAATGATATTCATACAAGCCTACTATGTGTATGTACATATGTTGTGTAGCTGACAGAAATAGGGTTTCTGAATAAACCTGCGTTAGTTCATCACTGTACTCTGTCCTCTTCATTGTGATTGTGTTTGTTTTTGCTTTTTGCTGACCAATGAAGTGAGTGGGATGTAGCAACCGAACCACTTGCCAGTGTTCTGATGATTTCATTTTAATCACTAACTGGAAGTTCAGAGTTGTCCAGAATGATTGCTATTGGTGAAGCGTTACCTAGGTCAAACCGTGTTATAAGAATTTATTCCTGTTCTTTCACGTGCTCTGTTGCTTAAATTCTTTTTCTGCGTTTGTTGAGTTGCACATTGTTATGGTGTAATGTTGTGCATATGACAACATGGCCTTTTTTGTTTATTGGTTTTCAGAAACAAATCGGAGACTTTCTTGGAGAAAATGAAAAGTAGGTGCTTTTTTTGTCATCCTTAGAGCTGAGAAAAAAAAATTAAATGTCCTAATTTACGTTCATCTTACAGTGTAAAGTATACTCTGGGACCTCCATGCCAATTGCAATAGATTACTGAAACCACATTTAGCAATGACTCACTCGTTCGCAACTTTTTCAGTTACTGATTTTTGTAATGGCTGCCTCAAACTTTGTCACTGAGACATTTTCTTGCGCTTTCATGGGTGTAATTTGTGCGAAGATGTGAGGTCTTTATGTGCAAGAAATTTAATTAACTTGCCCGCAACTTATGCGCAACGGTTTCCTTTGATACAGTTTCACACCAATACAAAAACCGTCATCGAGAAGCCCTGCTTGGAGGCAAAATTAGGATATTCATGTGACTTGGCGTAGTTAAATACTCCCTTCGCCATTCATGTATTATATGAACTGCATTTAAACTTGGTTTCGTAGCTTACAGTCTTGAATAGTTTTGATTACTTGGCTGATGTTGGTCTTTCCGAAAAGCTGTGCAGAGACTTTCTATAAACCCATGAGACAGTTCTATTTCCATGACTTCGTATTGTCATTTTTCATGACTTTGTATTTGCCAGTTGAGCATAATGCAATGGCAGAAGAAGAGATGCACGAAAAGAAGTTTAAAAAAGGCAGGTCATCATGTATCAAAATTCAAATGTTTGGATATAGCTGAGAACTTCATAATCTTCTTTGACTTTCCTTCTTAATGTTGTACTACTGGTAGGTTATGCATGCGAAAGGATGGTTAGGTGGTGTTTATTTGCAAGCTGGTTTGTGTTTCAATGCTAATTGGGCATAGGCCGTTCAGGCACAGTGAGAAGCAAACAGCTTTTGAATAAGCCTTACGTTGGTGCTTTTCAGATTGAACAAGGAAGTGATGTGCGCATATGTGGACCAAATGGACTTTGCTGGCAAAGACTTTGTGTCTGCACTGCGCTGCTTCCTCGAAGGATTCTGGCTGCCCGGAGAGGCTCAGAAAATTGATCGGCTCATGGAGAAGTTTGCTGCACGGTATTGTGAGACCAACCCCAAGTAAGTGATCCCTCTTCTTTTCTTGTGCTTATGCTCATGTTGGGGCACTTGTGAGTGATAAGCTGGAGTAATCGGTGCGGTTATTTTACAGTGAATAGTTGTTCAGAGTTTGGTACGTGGTCGCCTGGTGTCGGTGCGTACGTAACAATTCTCTGGCTTGAAGGTCATTTGAATGCACATCCGACGAAAGTCGACAGAATGGCTGTTGAGATATATTTACGGGTGCATGGTCCCCATGAAATGTTTGTCATTTATCATGCTTTATTGGAACCAAGAATGTAGTGTGGAAAAATGCACATGGACAGAAATGCCAAAACGACTAAACGTCAAGTGCCAAAGTTTCAAAAAAGTGTTCTCAAAAGTATTAAAAAGATGTTTCAGTGGAAGCCAGAGTGGCACATATGTTTTATAAGGCACATTATCGAAACACAAAAGGTGCAGCAATTTTGTTATAGATTTAATATGAAATTGCAGTTTGGTTTTGCCTTCGGGGCAACATTACAAAAATCCTAATTGATCGCATCAATGCATCTATCTCTAAGTGACCATCAGTATTTGCCATTTCGATTGCAAATTTCTTTATTTTGTCATCATTTGACCATGATGTGATACATTTGACCTGTGTGTCATGTTGATTCTGTGGTGTTTTTCACCTCTAATGAGTGATTTTTTTATTATTATTGCAGCAACCGACTGTTTGCCAGTGCAGACACCGCCTATGTACTGGCATATTCCATTATCATGCTTACCACAGACCTGCACAGCCCACAGGTAGGCATGTCCTCCAAAAACAAAGTTCCACGAAAGTGAAAAAGAAAAAAAAGAAAATATGAACACAAAAACACTCAAATGCCACTCTCAGCTAATCTTTACCGGTGTGAAAAGACACTTGCATATTGCAGTATGTTTAAACCTTGATAAAACGAAGTCGGCAGTTTGCTTTGTTGTATTGAAACTTCGATATGTTTACTACAGAACGAAAGTGGCTGGTAATGGTAAAGTATAAGGCAACATACCACTTAGATGAATTTGAGAATCAAGGGTTGACTCTAAAAGGTTGACTCTAGATCATGTGGATCATGTCGCACTCATGGTATTGTAGGACAGTAAAATTTTTGCTCTGTGTTTTACCCATGAGGCAGTTGTCTTGTTCCTGAACAGTTGTTAACTCATCTTTGAACGCTTATTTGTCAGGTCAAGACGAAGATGACCAAGGAGGACTACATCAAGATGAATCGTGGTATCAACGACAGTAAGGACATTCCCGAGGAAGAGCTGTCGGCGATATATGATGAGATTGCTGGCAACGAGATCAAAGTGAAGACCACGGCAAGTCGTGTGACTGGAAAGCAAAGTAAGGCACCTCTTGAACGTGGTTATATTTGCATCTCTGAGAGGCGATCTTGGCAAATCGAAACTACTTAAAGTCGAATTTCTGACTAAGGTTGTTTCATTTTCTATGTCTGCTGCACCCCTGCATGTATTTCTCTGTAGGTTAGGTTAGGTTCCCTTCACGTTCCATTAGGTTTCATTGGGTTCCTTTCAGGTTCCATTTAAAGAGATTCTTCTGGATTTGACAAGCTCTTCAAGCTTAGGTGTTCATTAACTAGAAAGAGCAGAGACATTTAGCCAGTTCGTTGTCGTAATATCATTTACAATATACAGTATAGACCGCTTATAACGTAAGTCGCCGGAGTCGCGAATATCCGCACTATAAGCGGTACCGCGCTATAACGAAAACAACCTTCTTCAAAGGCTGCACTTGCGCAAAGCGTGTTGAGCATGCGGATATTCGCAACTCCGGCGACTTTATTTATTATAAATAAATAATAAATAAAGTCGCCGGAGTCGCGAATATCCGCACTATAAGCGGTACCGCGCTATAACCAAAACAACCTTCTTCAAAGGCTGCACTTGCGCAAAGCGTGTTGAGCGTGTAGCCTCGCGTGTCCAATAATCGACATATGCGATTTGGGGCGCTTACAACCACTTAAATCTCCGAATGTTCAAAAATTAACCGCCAAAGACCCGCATTGCCAACGAAATGAACACGGGGAAAAAAAGCAAACAAAACAAAGTGCCATCGCAGAAATTCGCCGACTACGTTTCAGGCCACCTCGAGGTATGTGTATTACACAGAAACCATGTCGAATCGCGACCGAAATTTCACGTGCTGAGCGGTACCGATCGTTCAACTTCACGGGCGCGCACGCGATGTCCAAGACATTGCAATCGAATCTGCAACCACCATTCGACAGTTGCATGTGCCAACCATGCCCTCGTTTTCATTAACGATATGATTCCCTTCCCTTCAAGTGCAGCCATCGCAAAAAGTTTCGTTGATTCCGCACCAAACCGCAACTTTTATCGCCCGCGACCGCTACCGAAAAGCAACCAATGCTGATTAGGCCTAGCCTGCGGTTCAGCATGTTGTCGCGGGAAGTTTGTCCAAGACAACATGAAGATCGGACGTCGGAAAGATTGCACTCAAGCACTAACCCAAGAACAGCGCGCGTGATACGAAGTTTGCGTTCGCGGCCGGGAGATCAACGGCGACAAAAGCCCGCCAAGCTCGTTTAAGTCCGCGCACTGGCAGAAAAGGCGAAAGCTCGCGTCATGAAGCCGCAAAACTTTTCAATTTGCGGACGAGGTAGCAAACGCGATATCTGTAGCAAGTGTGATAACGACGACGCTTCTCCCGACAGGAAACTTACTTTAAAGCGCACTTGATGACGACGCGATCGTACGTTCCACGCTGAACGCGCTGCCAGCAAGCGGTCGCGGAACCTTGCCGCCGCCAGTGCAAAGGCTACTCCCTCGCCTAGGCAACCACCATCCTTCCCCACTCGGCGAGCCCGCACAGCGCTGCCGCGGTCTTTTTTCCTCCCTCCGCCCCTCGTTCGTTCACTGTGCGTGCCCTTGCCCTTCGTAAAGACCTCGTCGCTCCCTCCCCAGCGGCGTACCTCCTTTGAGAACCGCACTCGCTACCGCGTTTGTCAGAAATATTTTCCCGCAACCGCATTATAAACGGTATTTCATCTTGGGGGACTGCACAATAAGCGGTATGCGCATACATGCAGTTCTATGGGAGGGTAAACGGGAGTTGAAAAATACCGTGTTATAACCGGTCCTGCACTATATGCCGTTACGTTATAAGTGGTCTGCACTGTACTTGGCTATCAGAAACATAGATTCGGTTGTTGCACTGATCAGCATGCCGTCACATCCTTTTATGGTAAGCTCAACCTTAGAATTAAAACATATTGCTCCAAGGACAGGCTGTGCTGTGCTACTCGATTACTGGCATAAGGACATCAGCAACAGTGTAGTTGCAATTATACAGTGGCTTTCATCTTTTTTTTAAGTGAGAACATCATCAGACAAGATCACTACATTTGTAATAGTACTTTATAGTGGGCCAAATGGTCACAGGGCGTGACAATATCGTCTGGTGTCTTCTGTTACGTGATGCAGATGTATCAAGTGAAAAGAAGCGTCGCCTGCTGTACAACATGGAAATGGAGCAGATGGCACGTACCGCTAAGGCGCTCATGGAAAGCGTCAGCCATGTGCAAGCCTCTTTCACCTGCGCGAAACACCTCGAGCACGTTCGACCCATGTTCAAGGCATGTCTTTTTGCACTTTTTCGTGATAACTAGGACAACTTGGCATTTAGACTGAGAGGAATGTTAGAAGTCACGAACCAATTCACAAAATTTCAGTGTTTATATGTATTGCCTGCGTTTCGTGCTCAACAGTGTGAACACTGTTAATTGAAAATCAGCAACGCCGCTAGTGTTTTGTCGTTGTCCCAGTAAATTTGGTTACATGTTCAGTTTTCGACAAACTGTTCCATTTGCGGACATGCTTTTAATAACAGCTGCGCACTCCAGCAAGGAAAGTTTGGCTGCACGAAGGTTGCAGTGTTTAAAATGTAACAGCAAAAGTGAGTGTTGTCACATAGCTTTCTGTTGTGGGGACATCAGCTGAAGGCTTTCTTATCTTTCTTCAGCTGGCTTGGACACCGTTTTTGGCTGCATTCAGCGTTGGCCTACAGGACTGCGACGACCCCGAGATTGCGGCACTGTGTCTGGATGGCATTCGTTGTGCCATCCGCATTGCTTGCATCTTTCACATGACTGTGAGTAATGTGCTGTCATAGTACGGCGGTTGCTTACATTTTCCGCGTGATTGTCATTCAAAAAATATGACAAAAGGTTTTGTAAGGACACTAAAGAAAAAATTGTTGCTATTGTTTTAGTAAACTCGTTTCAGTTTCATTTTACATTGCATTAATGAACCTTTCACCTTGACATCAACAAAAAGGTAGTTCTGGGACAATATTTTATTAATATGTACTCATTTAGTGTTTCTCTTCAGTATCTTTACATGACATAAAAAAAGGTGAATGAACAACAACCTTGCCACTTTATTAAACTGAAGCCAAAGCTGATTGCAGTCTTGATCCAGAGCTTCAAATCTTGGTATCCCTTTGAAGCACTCTGTTAACTGGAACATAATGAAATACTAAATGAACAAACTGCATAATTCTCAAGACTTCGGCTGATTGCAGCATCCCTACTACTAATTGGAAATTGGAGTCAGCCATCCAGCTGCAAAGCTAGGAATAAGGAACTGTTTTACATGCAGTGATTTGATGCCTTTGTTCACTGACATTCTGACTTCACTAAGGGGGAAGCAAGCCCATCTCACATTGGAATTATATATGTTGTTAGGTAATGCTAGAATCAAAACACTCGCACCATCCCTTGTGTCATGCTGGGAAAGTGAACGTCGAGGGATGTCAGAGAATGGATAATGTCCACAAACTTTATATCCTTCTATTTCATCTGTGTAATCGTCGTATCTCACGTTTTATGTGGTCGCGGGTGAAACTGGCAGCTAAATCTTCTGGCTGTTTAGTTCATCATGCCTTATAGGTTCATGTATGGAGCATTGAATGAGCGGAGAACGTAATATCAAATTAAATGAGTAGATACACATGCAAACAGACTAGCAGCAATAAATGTTTTCGAAGGAGTATTGCAGTAGTTAAGAAACACACAGCACTATAACCGCGATACAGTTGCAACGACATTTGAATATGAATGGGACAGTGTGTGATTAGAAATGAGAAACAGTCCAGCACAAACTGGAATAAGTTACAAAACAGCATACCATTGAGGAGCATACTACAGTAGAATCTCGGTAAATAGAAATCTCATAAACGGAATTGCTACTTAAATGGAACGACTCCCTCTGATATGGTCGGTTTCGTACTTGAGTTCCGCACCCCGTTTCGTCTCTCGATAAGTGGAACTCTTCTTAAATGGAACATATTTTCCTGGTCCCTTCGGGTTCTGCTTAACCCTTTTGCTCCCGTTGACGAGTATAGTCATCATGAGATATTGTACCAAAATGACCGACAACTATACTTGTCTTAACAAAAATTGGTCCCACATGGAAGCAACGGCGACTATTCGCAATGCCCACGAACTATAGGTGGCGCGCCGTGCTTTTCAAGATGGCGCCAGGAGGAGGGTCAATCCGTTTGTTAGCATAGGAACAGATAGTACGTGCGGACGTACGGCCCGTGTCACTTTCACCGGATGAAGTCATGAGCTGTGCTGAATTGGATATGAGACTAAACTACTTTCCCAAACCATGGAAAGTGCTAAGTACTCGCCACCTAATTATTTGCGTGGCGTGAAAGGTTATATTTCAGCCCCGTTACCGTGCATAACGATGCTTTGCGAAATCCTGTGCGTGCTACATAAAACTGCATGAACTAAAATTGACGTATGAGCAGAACGGCACTCCGAGGTAGTACGTACCGAGCCAACGTTTATAGATACGTTGTACCGAGCCTGCCTTACGAATTTGTCGCAGTAGTAGGCCGGCAGCGAGTAGCACCATCGCTGCTGCACGGGACCGCACGTTTAACGTAGTGATGGTTCGCAAACATGATACGCCGTCGTCATTACTTGTGCAGTCGGGAACGCGGAGTTACGTCTTCAACGGAACACAAGCATTTAACTTCCCATTCAGTAGCGCTTGTGTCACAGCCATGCTGAGACTCTAGCCGTGTGCAATTCACTTCACTCGCATGTTGCAGGCTCGATCAGCACGATCGAAACACGAATAGCGAAAATAATGCACACGTATTCTTTTCGCAACGTCGAAGAAGTTAGCCGAGAGGCGTGGATTGTGGCTGTGACTGCACGTTCCAGCGCTCTAACTATTTCGCTTCTCTGGTCGAGCTCGAGCGTGTTGGCGGCATGCGGCGCTCCATAATATCCACAATAATTGATACATGCAATGCACAAGAGGAACTATGCTTTTATTTTGATCTCGCTCAAGGATATTATACATTAAATACAATCAAAGTGACTTACGAGCGTGAAAGAACATTAACGCACGAGGGGACGTGAAGTGCAACTCGCTCCTCGTGAGTTAGCAGCTGATCGTTCACCGTCGCTGTCGCTCTCGGTGCCTTCACAGTCTTCTACGTCCAGTGAAAAATCCTCGTCGTCAAGATGGTTTCTTTCAACATCACTGCTGAAAGCAATCTGAAGAATTTCCTCCGCCGAACAACTTCGACCACTCCGCGACACCACGTTTACAATTACAGAGACGTCTGGGCGCGGAGAACATTTCGCTATCAGATCGGTCAACGAGCAAATCGCTTGCAGTGTGCTGCCACCTATCAACAAACGTACAAAAACAAGCGGCGCAGCGCTGGCTATGAAGCCAACACCAACACACTGGCGAAGGACGGCGTGGAAAGTGTTCGCTCCAGGAAAGGCGTGGAGCAGCGCGTCCTCGAATGATTGAAACGTCGCTCGCACGATTAGTAACAGCGCTTTGCTGACAAAGGATAGAGGCATATTTTAATGTATCGGCAACTTGAGATCGCTCAGTTTTACAAGAGCACATCGCGAGCCGGCGCGACCTCCCGCGTACAGTGTTATGGGATTCACGCACTACAAGAAACACTGACCAATGCTATATACAAGTAAAACAGGGTGAGCTTCAACTGAATATGTCAGACGATAACATTTAACTAACCTACGTGGCTACAGAAAGCCTCGCGAAGCTGATAGTATGCGTACGTTGTGGGCTAGCATTGAAAGCGCGAGTCGCCACGTATTTTCACGAAAACTTCGCGCCTCGCAAGAACGAATTAGATGTCTCGTGTCACGGAGGGCCCGGTTTGTTCACTGATGCAGGGAACATGCCAAGTCGTAGTGTTCCTTCCTTGCCAACGCGTTAACACTGAGGTTAGCACAGCCGCACAAGCGAGCGACTGCGTAGAGCTGCCATTTTGTCGTCTACTAACCCTCCTCGAGAGGACGCTCCTGAATTCCGCCTGGCGGCGCGACAGTCTATGGGCATTGCGAATACCTGTCATAGTTGTGTTTTTTGATGCTAGATTGTCACACTTGTCCATGTTGTGCCGTTTGTGTCTCGGCTTCCGTTTTGTTGCCGTCTGTCATTGTATTGCCATGCAGTGAAGCCACCTTTGAATTATCTTTTTTTACGCAATTAGTGAAATAAAGGAACCCCATTGAATTGAAAGAATGGTATCGTTTTATTCAGAAAAAGAAAAGCTCTACAACTTGAGCGGGGAAAAAAAAATTCCGGTAAACTTGTTACAATTTTGTTCTTTTTTCATGGTAGTGAAAGGGTTCATGATTGTCACGTGATGGTGAAGTGCGCAGAACACAAGCTGGTACAGACGAAAACTCTTTATTGGGCGAACTTGTGCCCAGCAAATGAAAAGTCAAGTACAAGCAATACACGCTGTACAATGATAGCGGCGATGACGGGCATCGGCCATCGGTACTTTATATTGTCTATCCATTGTTCATTCATTATGTCAGCCATCTTTATATGCATGGGTCT
Organism: Rhipicephalus sanguineus; assembly: GCF_013339695.2. Taxonomy (NCBI): domain Eukaryota; kingdom Metazoa; phylum Arthropoda; class Arachnida; order Ixodida; family Ixodidae; genus Rhipicephalus; species Rhipicephalus sanguineus. The sequence goes on along the minus strand of NC_051185.1, from coordinate 45,697,439 downwards.
CTCGATAGACAATGCAGAGTGTTTGTCGTTATTTGACATTGCAGCTGGAGCGGAATGCGTACGTGCAAGCGCTGGCCCGTTTCACCCTCCTGACGGCAAACTCGCCCATCACGGAGATGAAGAGCAAAAACATAGACACCATCAAGACACTCATCACGGTGGCGCACATGGACGGAAACTACCTGGGCAAATCGTGGCTGGACATATTGAGGTGCATCTCACAGCTGGAGCTGGCCCAGCTCATCGGCACGGGCATCAAGCCGCGCTACCTCGGCGGCTCCGGCTCTGGATCGGCTCAGGCTTCGACTGGTGCCCACGGGGCCCTCCAGGACAGCGTGCTCGACCCTATGGAGCGTGAGTGGTCCTCTACCGATGTTTCCCGAAACGCACTTTGTGGATTTTCGGTGGTCTTTGGAGGAGTCTGAAAGCATCCGCGATAATTCCTTCGGGAAGGGCTGTAATTTCTGGACTACAGTTCGGATATGTTGTATACATTGTTCGTATAGGCCAGCTAGTGGTTCATGGAACCTCGAAGGTTTTTAAAACACTCCAGAGAGAGCTCCATGCGAACTGCTTTGAAGAAATATGACATATTCTTGACTCTTTAATGAAGTAGCTGACTGGGCTTGTTAATATTTTATACAAACCGTCACAGCACAAAACTAGCTTCTTCTTCTTTGGCCTCGCGCCAGTTTCGTGCTGTTAATATTAGTTCCTAGACTACAGTTCATATCTCTATACAGCCAGGAACCTCTGCAACGAACTGCCTCTAGCTTAAAGTGCCCCGAATAACGAAGAATTTCTTATGTCTAGCTATACAGTAGACTCTCATAAAATGGAAACTGAAGGGATCAGGAAAATGTGTTCTACTTAAAAGGAGTTTCATTTACAGAGAGATGAACAGGGGTGCAGAATTCAAGTAGGAAACCAATCGTATAAGATGCAGTTGTTCCATTTAAGCAGCAGTTCCGTTGAAGAGATTTCTGTTTATTGAGAGTCTACTGTATTGTGATCATTGTGGATCGGAACCTCTTCATTAGCCTTTGTGACGAAGTATTTTAAATGTTCCGAGCACTTTTTTTTTTAAGGCGTTTGACTGTATGTTTCACTGAGGCCAGTTTTGGCTTAGATTGGCTGCACCTTAGTTATGTAGTCACTAGGGGTAAATCTAGTGCGAGGAAGAACTGGTGGAACATCCATCAGTGTCATCCATCTCATCAGTCTTGTCTTGTGACTGAAAGGGTGCTTGTTGCACACACCGAAGTACCTTAATCAATTGCACATACATAGTACTTTATCTTTTTTCTAAGAATATATGCGCTAATGATAATCCCAAAAGTTGAGGCTCTTCTCCAGTTCTACAGCCAGTCACTGGTGCCCTGTGGTGTTTTCTCTCGTGTCCAATATTTCAGCTAGCTAAAACGATATCATTTCAATACATGGTCATAGAATAATTGCTCATGACTAACAGAATAGGTAGGCACGGCTTACAGTACTTGTGTCTTTTGACCTCTCTTTCGTCACAAATGGCACAGTGACGCGTCCCGGACTGCCCATGGACCAAAAGCAGATGGCGATGCTTCAGGAATCCATGGGGGAGACAAGCTCCCAGAGCGTGGTGGTGGCCGTCGACCGCATCTTCACGGGCTCCACTCGGCTGGACGGAAATGCCATTGTTGACTTCGTCCGCGCACTGTGTCAGGTGAGAGCTTCGTGCCTTTTGACCTCCCCGTCATTTGTGTTACTTTGAACGCAAGTGACATATTCTGCAGTTCTGGATCCCCATCTAAAACCGCGCCTCCGCACGACTTACCTTGACTGGAGGTAACTCTCATTTGTCATTTATGGCTTAGAGTAGCATTCGCTAATGCCTAATTCCACATCATCAGAATGGCCAGAAGTCCACAATCTGAATTATGGGGTTGGAAGGAGACAATCGCACACTATTCATGCGATTGTCATCAGTTCAGTGCACAAATAAATGTCCCCAGCACCATGGTCAGCGAAAGTGACTACCATCACCTTACAAAAGCCAGAATTGTTAAAACACAGATCCCAGTTGTTGTCAACGAGAACTACTGTAGAAGCACAAGTACTGTGTTCTTTAAAAGCTTTGGGACTGAGTGAAAACCAATGGTGTGCAGACAGGTTTTTCTGTTTCCCTTTGTCATATTTTGACACGTCTGCGCATCTGATTGGTTCAGAGGTTTGCAACTGGAGTCATGCAGCTCGAGTCATGCAACTGGAGTCATGCAACAGAAAAGTTGAGCAGCGAGCGACTGAGCCAAAGCCGACCTGCCACAGTGGTCTAGTGGTTATAGTGCTCAACTGCTGACCCAAAGGTCAAGGGATCGAATCCCGGCCGCAGCGGCCGTATTTTCGATGGAGGCGAAAATGATCGAGTTTCATGTACTTAGATTTAGGTGCATGCTAAAGAACCCCAGGTGGTCTAAATTGCTGGAGCCTTCCACTACGGCGTCCCTTATAATTATATAATGGTTTTGGGACTTGAACCCCAGCAATTGTTATTATATTATGAGCCAAAGCCATCGCTTTGTGATCAAAGCAGCCATGATAAGTCACCTTACACTAACTTGTCGCGCAACCAGTGCTGGTTGCAAGTATGAATGAGCAGAAAGGACTTCATTTGAAGCTGTCACAGTGTGAAGAGTTCATGCTTTTCCTCTCCTCACTGCATGCTTTTCTTTTGTTGCCATGTTTCTCAAAAACAGGTTTCACTGGAAGAGCTGGCCAATCCATCGCACCCACGCATGTTCAGCCTCCAGAAGATCGTCGAGATCTCGTACTACAACATGGGCCGCATCCGTCTCCAGTGGTCGCGCATCTGGGAGGTGCTGGGCGAGCACTTCAACCGCGTTGGGTGCTCCCCTTCCGAGGACGTCGCCTTCTTCGCCCTCGACTCGCTGCGGCAGCTGTCGATGAAGTTCATTGAGAAGGGCGAGTTCCCCAACTTCCGCTTCCAGAAGGATTTCCTGCGGCCCTTCGAGCACATCGTCAAGCGCAACCGGTCGCCCACCATCCGCGACATGGTCGTCCGGTGCGTCGCGCAGATGGTCAACTCACAGGTGAGTCGTGTTTTCCTGGTCAAGCCTTTTACCATATTTTCTAGCGCATGACCTGCCCTATATATAAAAAAAAAGTCACAGTTTTGCCGCAGCGGCGAAGCAATGAATGCGATAGCAATAAATTGGAATGTAACGCGAAGAACGGAAAACAGCTCGAAATTGCCAGCGCGTCGCTCGAGCCCAAAGGACGCACGAAAAGAACGCACACAGGACGAGCGCGAACTAATGCGTCACAGCTCGACACTTGAAGCGCAGTGCTCAAACATAAAGCAGGATGCACTAAACGAACGAACGGGTACACACAAGACGAGCGCTAACTAATTGTCACAGTTGTTACTTATTTCTGTTTGAACAGCACGCTCCTTTCGCAAACGCGGCCGCTGCAGCGAGCGCAGTGAACTTCGTACCCCCGCTCCACTCCAGAGGCCGCCCCTTCTTTCTTTGAGATGAGCGCACGAAGGCGACCACGCCCTGTAGGGCGAACAGCAACGGCGTTTGCAGGAGCGGGGCGACGATGTTTAAAACGCGCCACACGCGCATGTCGTGCCATCTATCTGTTCACTAAGAAAGCATGCTGAAGTAGGTGGTGTATATAAATAGCTCGCCGTTAGCAGGCTGAAAGACGTTGCTGTTCGTGGCCTAACGTCTAACGCCGCGCGCTGGCAAACGAGAGGTCGCACGTTCGAGTCCGCGCGTCGGAAAGCTTTTCTGAATTATTTTTCTTTGTGGCTTTTATATATATATATATATATATATATATATATATATATATATATATATATATATATATATATATATATATATATATATATACACACACACATATACATATACGGTGAATGGCGGCGACGACAGAAATCAGCGGAGACTGTCCATATAATTGCTATCGCAATAAAAAATTGCGAGAGGTACTGGGCTCAATATCCAGCACCTCCACCAGATGTTGTTTGACAATTTATTGTGAGGCAGTGACGACTTGCACAGTCGAGGTAGTGCCAGTCACACACGAACATAGATTGCACACACAGCAACAGACGCCCAAGCGTTCCTTATTCCTCCTCTGGTGCTGGTGATGTGTGAATTCTGGCGCGCAAGGTGGCTTCACAGCACACCTTCAAGGCAAAGCTAGGAAGGTGGCTTCACAGCAATACAGGGTGGTCTTCATAGTTAAATTTTTTACAGCAAAGCTGTATACTTCTTGTTGGTCTGAAAATTTCATGGCGTCAGCATAAAACTTCTATAACGCGGATGTGCCACAGAAATTGGGCAAATCCCACTACTCACCACAGACGCTCGTGTGCTCCTCTGCTAGCAGATGCACGTGCTCCTTGTGTTCTCACCTCGGACGCTGATGAAGGGCATTCGGAGAGGTGGACAGACAAGCTGACGAACGCGTTCGCTGTAGACTCGTGCACAACTGCTACGCCACAACTAAATTTCGACCTCTGGGTGGTTTAGGGGCCCTTTAACAAGTGCAGGCAAACGGCATATCTTTCTTCGCAATCAGGCATACAACATAGAGCTCAGTATTTGTTTCTATAAAGAAAAACAATAAACAAGCATCCAAACCACATGTTCAATGATAAGGTGCCTGTGAACAGTGGAAACACCCTGCCACACGTTCCTGGTAAAGGTTAGGTTGCAGCTGCTTTGCACTTCACACGAGGTCTTCGAATGACGTCAAACGGCGCTTCCTTCTCCCCGCGTGTGTTTCCCGCTTTCATGTATAAAAATTAGACCCGTCTAGCAGCACATTCAGTTCATTCTATGACGGCGATGGCTTAACCACGGGGATTAAAGACACCAGAAGAACAGCGTGAATACTGCTGTATGAAAGGAACAAGTTCATCTTGCTGAAAATGGTCGTTGAACCAATCGCGGTCTACCACAGCGACCACAGAGCGATTATCACTAACATTACTCTAAAGTAAAAATAAAACATACCCCTCCCCCCCCCCCCATCAGCATGGGTGGTGTATTCGCCTTTTCGGTCGGTCTCAATATTGCGATAGAAGCAGCACGTGTTGCGCCCAAGAAACTTCCGGTCACTTCAATTATCACTATCTAACGCCGAAGCAGAAAGCGAATTTTTTATGCAGTGCCAGAATAAGGAAAGACTCTTTTTCCGCTTTCAGGTAAAAGGAAGGCGCTTAAAGTGAAGCCCTAACTCTTATAATGTTGCGTGTGCAGCAAAGAAGAATATGTATTTAAAATATTTGGCCACACACAGGGAGAAAAGTGTCGAAAATGTGCGGGCTACTCGCTAAGGCTTTTGTTCCCCGCCAATGCTACTAGGCACCGCCGGCGCACAAAAGCGGAAGCCGTCCAGCAGCTGTGTTTGTAAACAGCGAAAGGGTCAATAATACAGCTTCGCTGAAAATTCACGTTTGCAGGGCGGGATGGGGGCCATTTTTGTTTTCTCACAGTTTGTAGTAGTTGGGAGTGTGGGTTATACATGAGAAAATATGGTAATGGCCCATGTATTACAAGCATCATTAGAAGTACGGGAAAAGCATACGTGAGCTGTCAGTCTCAGTAGTTCCTAGCCTAAAGAAGAAAAAGGAAAATGAAACAGGAAAATTAAAAAAACATGAAATGATGGAAACTCAATAGAAATGTTAAGTCAAGGGGAAAAAAGAGATCTTTCCGCAGGATATTCAAGCACTACCAATTTACAGAAGCTTATTACCACAACCATTATACACCATAGTTGCATGTGTTGATAGCCATAACAACTTCCCACATGCAAGCTGGCGTGCTGAGACACCTAACGCATTTTCTTTTTGTCATGGACGCTTGGGCCCTACCAGCTTAATAACATATTTATCCTGTGCTCCAATTTGTTTGGTGCTTTGCGAGTTCAAAGCGCTGTCAATAGACAGCATGCTATCAAAATTCAGCATTATGCATAGGCGTTCCAGGTTACTTTACCAATGAACGAACCCTAATTTGTTTCTTTGAGTTGCTTTGGCTTGGACAACGCTTGAAGTTTCTGTGTCTGAGTATCGCTGGCTTCTCTCTCTACAGGCTGCAAACATCAAGTCTGGCTGGAAAAATATCTTCAGTGTGTTCCACTTGGCGGCTTCAGATCGGGATGAGGGCATAGTGGAACTCGCCTTCCAGACAACTGGACGCATTGTCACGCAGACGTACGAGCAACACTTCCAGTCTCTCGTTGACTCCTTTCAGGTGCGTGCAACTCTTCTCACGTGTGTCGTCTGCTTAAACATCTTTATTTTTTTAATAATACAAATGTCCCGGACTCTGATCAAGATGAGCGTGAAGATACGTTAGGATATACTGAAAAGAGGAAAAAACAGCGCGGACACAGGAAGAAGGAAGGTGACACGTCCTGTGTCCCCGCTTTTTTTACACTTTTCAGTGCCCCGCCACGGTGGTCTAGTGGTTATGGCGCTCGACTGCTGACCCGAAGGTCGCGGGATCAAATCCCGGCTGCGGCAGCTGCATTTTCGATGGAGGCGAAAATGTTTGAGGCCCGTGTACTTAGATTTAGGTGCACGTTAAAGAACCCCAGGTGGTCGAAATTTCCCGAGCCCTCCACTACGGCGTCTCTCATAATCATATCGTGGTTTTGGGACGTTAAAACCCCAGATATTATTATTATTATTACACTTTTCAGTAATGTGCCAACTAGCCTGTCTTTCACCACTTGTGCAGTTTAGGAATTATAGTTCATTTTGACAGTAAATCTACAGGACGATGACGGCGCTGTATACCATGGGGCTTCTTACGAGGGGCAAGCTTTTAGAAGTAATTAATAAATCTACAATGAATGTCTCGATATTGCCTAAATAAAAAAAAAAAGCACATTATGTACAGCGTTTTGTTCCTAAAGAGATTTCTGGTTATTTCAGTGCATTGTACTAATGCACGACTAGCATCACCAAGGGAGCAGCATTCCTGTTGCTCTAATGAAAAGCTGGCTTTTGTTTATTTTGGGTGGCTTAATTTGAATGTTAATTTAGGCAAAGTCAGCAAGGCTTAGATACTGTGCTAGAGTGTTCACTTTGTCATTTTAAACTGTACAGTAAGGTTTTTAAGAAATTTCTGAATCACTTGGCTTATGTGGGATTATTCTAGCAGAAGAAATTCTAGTTCAGGTCAGGCCTTGACTGCCCCGTACCGTGTTCCATCAGGAGTCTCCGTTATCCAATGGAAGTCATAAAGCACTGTCTGGGGAGCATTTTGCTGCTTAAATTTTTTAGGTTTGTTTGTTATTACAGGAGATAGGTTAAATTGAAATGTAATGTTGCTGTGGTACCTGGAGGCAATCTTCCCAGCAAACATATTTGTACTTTCTCGCTTTGCCTGGACTAGCAAGCGTTCGCGAAATAGCGTGAAAAGTGAACAATCTCAAAAAAATTCGTTCTTTGCCCTCACAACCACGCACAGGATGCGGTGAAATGCTTGTCCGAGTTTGCGTGCAACGCGTACTTCCCGGACACGTCGATGGAGTCAATACGACTGATCCGGCACTGCGCCAAGTACGTGGCCGAGCAGCCGCGGACCTTCCGCGACCACAACATGGAGGACCAGACGGTGCCGGAGGAAGACCGTGTCTGGGTGCGCGGGTGGTTCCCCATCCTCTTCGAGCTCTCCTGCATTGTCAACAGGTACCGTTCCTTTGCACGACTGATTAAATAACGCCAGTGTCAAGCGGGCAAGTTCAGTGCACTTACGGGGGAGTGCACTTCGGAACCATGAGTTACACTTTTGGGTATGCGGTGCTAAACAAGAAAACAAAGTACACTTGTAGCAAAAAAGAACTGGCGACTGACTGCGAGTGCGTTTTTCGAAGCTGTCAATGAAAAAGAAAAAATTGGAAATCTGATTGTTTTACGTTGAACTTTAAATAAAAACAAAGTTATTTTTTTCTGACTGAAAAACACAGCTGTCTTTTAAACAAGCATTGCAACTCAGTAACGGCCAAGATGCAGCAAAGTGCACTCGCGGAACACACTCCGACTGGAATACACTCAAACCTCGATATAACGAACACGGATATAACGAATTATCGGTTATAACAAAGTCATTGAAGAATAGTCTTGTCATAGATACAGTGTTAGAAAAATGTTTATAACGAACTTTCGGATATAACAAAGTTATTTTCGTGGCAGTGATGTGACTTTGTTATAATGAGGTTTGAGTTTATACTCTTCCGCATGTGACACTCCGCTTGCGTCGTTTAGATTTGGTAAAACACGCTTTAGCTGAACTGTACTGCCCCTAAGTACACTTAACTTGCACTCTTGACGTGGTTGTAGGAGTTTGTGTCATTAAATTAATTAACTCTGTCGTTACAGCGAATTCTTGGTTTGGCCTGTGTGAGTATTCGAGCACTTCCAATATTCTTACGAAATATTGCTTCATTTTAATTCGCTTCGACACGAACCTAAAATTTCCGAAGTATTGAAGCATTCGAAACGAACTTATAGACATATTTTACCGCATGTAACTCGCCTGAAAGGGTGGTTTTTCACTGCAGCGTTGGCTACCGTGCCATCAACCTGTGTATTCATAGGAAATTTGCACAGCTTCTAAATTTCACTTAACAGTTTATTGCGCATATTATCTGCACCCTGACTGATCTTTTTCTTTTTAATTTTCGAGCATCTTATGCGCATTTATATGGGCTAAGTATGGCAAATTTTTAAAATGTATCGTATTTTACCACTTATTGCACCCTCCCACTATTTGCCCCCTCCTACAATAAATCCTGCTACTATTTGAATTTACTTTGAAATTACGCTATACTAATCACCATTCACTTCAAATTCACTTCGAATCGAGAAAGTGATATTCGCGCAAGCCTTTTCTTTGTATATCGTGGCATTTGAGAGTTGGTTTCTGGTAGATCTGTCATGGTTAATTCAGTATGGCTGGTTCAGGGATGACATGCCTAAAGTAATATAGCTTTGTTCACGTGCCACATGGCTCACTGGTGATGGGCGTTAAAGATCAACAGGCCAGCCTTCTGGCCCATTGGAGGCATCGGATGCCGGTGTTTCTTTCATGCAGATGCATACTCATGTTTTCATCTGCTAATATTAGTATCTATGCTTGCAAAAAATATTTGGTGGACCGAAGCTATACTTCATTATAGCAAATTTTGCCCTGTGAAAAAAAAAACAGGTCACTGTACAGTAACACAGTACTGACCAAGATAAGGCAAAGTTGTGTTAGTGTCTTTCAGTTATTTTATGTTCACTTATTTTACTTCAATTATATTAAATCTTGTATCCAGTTATTTTATTTGATTTTATGCTACTCAGCTTCTTCTCTCTTTTTTTTTTTTTTTATAATTTCACATATAAGGCAGTGATTGACGCAAGGCCTCCGTACTGAAAGGATTCTTGAGTTCAGGGGGAAAAAAAAGCACTCCATTAGCGTTTGTCCCAGGCCTGAAGAGCCAACTTGTTATGCTCTGGAGCTTGATCAAAATGCGAGAGGCTCGTGTGCATGTTAAAGGTGCACATTAAGGAACCCCTGGTGGTCTAAATTTCTGGAGCCCTCCACTGCGACGTGCCCCATAATCATATCGCCATTTTGTCACGTGTAAAACCCAGAAATTATTCATTATTATTCTCGTTCTGTCCAATGGCAGGTGTAAGCTGGACATCAGGACGCGAGCCCTGACAGTCATGTTCGAGGTGGTCAAGACATACGGCTCGTCGTTCCGGCCGCACTGGTGGCAGGACCTGTTCCAGATCATCTTCCGCATCTTCGACAACATGAAGCTGCCCGAGCGGCACAATGAGGTGACATTACGGGCGCATATTTTGGCAGTGCTATCCTTGCATGGTTGTGCATTGCAACAGTCTGAGAGCATTTTGTTGTGCCTTAGAGCAATAGGTGCTGTGTACAGTGTTTACGCTGCAGCTAGATGGAGCGTTATTCATTTGTCAATTAAAGGCCAGCTTCAATGGATTGTTGCTTTGGCTAAATTAACTGCAAGTGAGTATAGTAGCATGCAGTAGAAGCCTGCTTGTACATTTCTTACTCGTACGTTTTGTCGCGTATAACCTTTTCGGCTTCCAGTTCTCTGCAAAGATTCTACAGACACCTGTGTAATAGAATTCTCTTTTTCACACTTTGTTTCCGCATCATTCTTGCTGGATACATTGTGAACTGTTGCTGCGCTGGATGTGCTGAGGAGGTGCATTGATGAGTTTGCTGATGTGGATTGCCAAAAGCCATCCAAGTTCTTGAAACTGGTCCGGTTCTGACACAAGCGTGGAAGAAATGCCGGACTTCCATCCAGGACTTCTTTATTAAGCCACAAAGTGATGAATAAGTGCTTTCGAGGTGAAACTGCATGCAATGCGCCTGTTTTAGTAGCACTTTTCCCCAATTTTAACCGTATGTCCGCATCGTACATATACTATCAACAGCGCTTCTTTTTCGCGGTCCCGTGAAAAACGTATTGGACGGGTTGTTCTACTGGATGTCACCAAAGCGATCTAGAGGAGTGAGTCAGCTTGTTCAGGAGTGCGAGAGCTTTGTTTTTCGAAAGGACCGGATTTGCAGTGCGCGCACTTCTTTGTGTGCAGAAGGCGGAATGGATGACCACCACTTGCAACCACGCCCTGTACGCCATCGTCGACGTGTTCACCCAGTACTACGACGTCCTGGGAAACCTCCTGCTCGACGAATTGTTTGTTCAGCTGCACTGGTGTGTTCAGCAAGGTGAGGGTGAAGGAACACTAAACAGCAAAAACTGAATCAATTTGGACTGGTGATGTTCATTCAATCGAAACTCCTTTTAGTAAACTTGTTTTAGTACATTTAGTTGTTTTTTTTTTGTTTTTTTGTAAACACTCCTTCTAGTACATTCATATCATTGCGCAAATAAAGCAGTAATGAGACACAGAACATGTATTTATTCCAATGCTAATAAGCGTAGGTGACAGCTTGTACAAGGGCTTGCCAGATCGTTGTCCTTCTCATCGTTGAGAACTGAAGAATGAATGCTTGTGGCTGTATGATGAAAAGTTTTTGATATTACTACATGTGTAGAAATGGCAACTTTGAAACCAAATTGAATACACATTGGATAGTTTCAGGAGCTAATCAAATCAAATATTTAATAATTATTGAATAGTTTTTGTATAGAGTGCAACTGGAAACTCCTAAATAGTTCTCGTGTTGTAATATTATTAGTGTTCGCGAATTGCTGTCATTACTAGGCATGTGCAAATATTTGAGCACTTTGAATATTCTAACGACTATTGTAGTATTCGAATTTGCTTCGATTCGAATTTAAGTTATTGGAAATTTCGAAGTATTCGAAATGAACGAATAAACATATATAAAATCGCATGTAACCACCTGTAAAGCTGGTTTCACTGCTGTGGAGGGGTGCTTTACCGTGAATACACCTATTCTTGGTAATCCGTACTGCTGCGAAGCCCCACTTCATGGTTAAATGAACATATCACCCTCATATCGATTCATCATTTTTTAAGCTTAAAAGCTTGTTATACTGGCTTATGTGCAATAAGTGCAGTAAATTTTGAACCGTAACTTACTTTACAGGTTATCACTTGCATTCTGTTGAAAGTCAAACCCTGCTACTATTTAAAGTTGCTTCCACTTCCCTTTGAACCAAAAAGAATGATATTTGCACATGCCTTGTTTCAATTTTAAAAAATATTGTGCAGGTTAGTTGAGTCATGACAAATGTGCTCATTTTTTTATATGTGATATATACTATTCGAATTCGATTCGAAATTATTCAGCCAAATCACTATTCGCTTCGATCCCAATATGTACTATTCGCACATGCTTAGTCATTACATTTCTCGTCCAGGGAATGCGATAGAATCTTGCTTGCAAGCTACGAAGCTACGTTAGCATCAGACATAGTCTCCAGAAATGTGTCTTTCAACTGCAGACAACAAGCAACTTGCACGGTCGGGCACCAACTGCCTGGAGAACCTGGTGATCTCAAACGGAACGAAGTTCAACACGGAGACGTGGGACAAGACGTGTCAGTGCATGCTGGACATCTTTCGGACCACCCTTCCAGCAACGTGAGTTTGCTTGCTGCCTTCTGAAGCAGCATGACAGTCGTTAATCTGATAGCAAACTCGCGCAGGTAGCATTCTCAACTGCAGTGCAGATAATTACCTCCACTGTTGGTGCCCTTCACCGCACTACACGGCTATGTTGCAGAGAAGCTTCTGCACGATTCATTCATATACTGGGACACTCACCTTGCTCATTTTTCCTTCATTGCCGGCATTGCTCTTAATATTCACTGTTTTGGTTGACACCATCTGCCAAAACAGTGCTGTTTCGTAGGCACGAATATTTCTGATGACGCAAGTGATGCGTGCCAGTTAGAAGAAGCACACTTACAGGGGTGCCTAATGGCTCAGCATTCTGTTATATACTTACGCAAAGGTGAAGAAAATTTAGATGCACATTTAATACAGTACCATAGTTTTGCATGGTGTTCTTGCAAGAGCGTGTAACAATTTCTCTATATTGGAATCTAGTATTCGATATTTGCAGACTTGACTGTTAGTTTGTGGGCATCTTCAGTGCCAAAAATGCTATTTCTTTGCATACGTAAGGAGTTTTACGTATGCTTGGGAACACTGTTCTTAAACCGCTTGTTTGTCTGTAGCTTTGGTCCTGCGAGAGTGGCCGAGTGGGCGTGTTGATTGTATTGCACCTGAGATCCATGACTGTGGTTTCTGCAGCCCATAGTCGTGTGTGACACGTGTGAAGGAATAGTTCAAGATGTGTGAGGTTATATTTTTCATTATTTCTTTTTACTTTTTGGCCAGCCTGCTCACGTGGAAGCCCAACAAAGACGGCAGCACAAACCAAGAAGCTGTGAGCAGTCAGGATGAGACAGACACAAGATCAAGTGAGTTTCTTGTTCATCTTCGTTGCTGAGAAGTGCACGTTCTGGAGCGATTCCTTCAACATTAACTGTGTACATCATACCAGTTTCATTTGCAAGAAAGCGCAGACTTTGCATCCTATTAGCGCGTGTGCATTGTTAAGCTTTTTTTTTTCCGTTACCATATTTTTGTCGTCTTACCACTGTTGCAAAGTTATTGCTCAGCACATAACGTGGAATGTCGTTGCCATTTGCATGGCAAAAAATTCTTATCCGATGAGATTGCATGGGTAACATTAATATAAAAGCGTCATCCACATGTTTTGTAACACAAAATTAAGAAGGAAACCAATACAGTTTCTCAGAAAGAAAGCCTCATAGTTGATGAAAATTTTTTATGTTTTTAGCTTTTTACTACAATACGAGTCGATTAAGATTTTCTTTCTACAAATAATGCCGTATATTTTGGAACATACATAAGACACCAGTGATGAAAGATAACGCTGGACTTTTTGCTAAATCATGTATACTATATCTTTGTAACGGAGTGCTCAGGACCTTCGAAATACTTTCTTGTAAAGGTCATACACTGTAATGCTCGCAGTGTAACCCTAACATAAAAAATCCTTGGCTGTGCAGGTCATTCAATCGCTGCACATCAGTGAGAAATACATTTGCACATGGCAAGGCAGAAACAGCAACGTTAATGCTGCATAAAATAAAGTTGCATGGTGCAAAAAAAAATTTTGCATGAGAATTCACATTGCATGCGATGAATATAAACAGAATCATACACATTGCATTTATACTTGCATAGCATTTAATTAACTGCTTAATATAGATTACAACATGCATCGGATATTTGCAAGTTTTTCTTACTTAAAAAGAACAGCAGAGTTGCACAAGTTGCTTGTTTACATCGTATAGTGCGTACTTATCTCGCCAAACTGCGGCCACTAGCGTGGGTTCGGTCTTAGCGAGCCAAAGGGCCACTTTGCCGTCGTCTCGCGTGCACTAGCATGCCGCTGCACACGTGCGTTCGGGCAACGAGGGCTTGGAGCGCAGTGCGGCAAGTACACAGTACTGCTCTAGAACATCTGCAACACTTAGCGTACCACAAAAACGTACCACGCCCGCTCCCAAAAGCAAAGAGGCTTAACCACGCTACGGGCGGAAATACAGTAGAATCTCGATGATACGAATCCCGCGGGGTCACGAAAAATATTCGTATTAGCCGAAATTCGTATCACCGAAACACATGTAAAACTAGCTAAATTAACAGTCAGAGGCAAACTCATTTTTAGGAACACATAAAAAAAACATTTATTTCTTGCAGAAAAAATCTCTAATGTCTTTCTGCTTCTTTTTTTTCGCGAAGTCACTCAGCAGACTTCTTTGAATCCGTAAAAACGCGTGCACGTGTCGTCGCTGATTTCATCAGCGGCCATAGCACGCCTCAGGACGTCGAGCGCGTGCAGCGTTTCAGCCGCCGGTGGTGGTCCTTCACCATCGCCCTCGTCTATGTTGTCGCCATCATCGCTGGAATCGGCAACCTCGCATGTGGCCTCCTCAACAATATCCTCCACCGTGCGCGCACCACAAGTGGCGAGGTTGTCATCCGCCGTGCAGAAGTCTTCAGCTGTACACCCAGCATCAAGCAGTTCCCAACCCTCAATTGGCTCTTCCTGCTCTGAGGGCACCTCTTCGGAACTCCTGAAGAAGCCGCATTTCGCAAAGCAGTTTGCTATGGTAGTCGGCGTTACTCGATCCCAAGCCATAGCGATAAAATGGATGGCGTCCAGGAGGCTTATTCGCAGGTCTCCTTCGTGTTTTCTGTCAATATTGGCAAGTAGGCGGCGCACAAGAAGGCCCTTGAAATGATGCTTGAGGTTTTTTATTATTCCAGCGTCAAGCGGTTGCAGGTGCGTCGTCGTGTTCGCGGGCAAAAAGATCAGTTTGACGTTTTGGAGCGTTACTTGCCTCGGGTGGGCGGCGCACTGGTCAAGAATCAAAACAATCTTCCGATTCTTGCAGGCCATCCTTCTGTCAAGGAGCGACAGAAATTCTTCAAACAGGGCCGCCGTCATCCACGCCTTTTTGTTTGCGCGATAGACGCACGGCAAATGGCTCTCGCGCTTGAAACACCGAGGCTTTTGGGATTTTCCAATTACCGTCAGCTTAAGTTTCTCCGACCCGTCGGCGTTACAGCACAAAAGCACCGTAATTCGCTCTTTGCTTTTCTTGCCTCCTTGGCACGCTTCGCCTTTTAAGCAAAGGCTCTTCTCAGGCTGAAGGTTAAAAAACAGGCCAGCCTCGTCTGCGTTAAAAACATCACGAGGCTCATACCCAGAGATGAGTGACTGCAGCTTCGCGAGCCAGTCGCTAACAACGGTCTCGTCAGCCTTCTTCGCTTCCCCACAGACGCTTTTGTAAACGAGACCGTGTCTCGTCTTGAAATGGTGCAGCCACCCACCTGAGGCCTGAAATCCGTCGATGCGCAGAGCAAGTGCGATCTCGTCGGCTTTCTCACGCAACACTTTGCCATCGATGTTCACACCAGCTGCAGTAACCTCCTTAAACCAGGTCAGAAGAGCTTCTTCAAGCTTCACGTGTTGGGCTGTTTTCGCTTGCCTCGCGTTGACGTTGAATGAAAGCACATTCTTCATTATTGAGTCCCTGCGAGGCCTAGCTCCTTAGCCAACTCCGTGCGTTTTCTTTTGGGATCCTCATCGACCTTTCGAAGAATGTCCAGTTTCTCCTTAAAGGAGAGGGCTTTCCGCTTGCGAGACATAGCTTGCTGCCACTCGGCAAAAAAGGCACAATCACAACAAAGCAAGAATGCGGGCTCGAGCACAGCAACGACCACTCCGTCCGACGGCACGCATAGAAGAAAGAAGCTCCCGCGGGCCGTGCCTCTCCCTCTCCGGCGTCTCCGCCTGCCGGCCTGCCTCCGCACCAAGAAAAACAAACAAAAAAAACGTGGCCAGCGCCATCTGTAATCTTCAAGAGAAAGCAAAAGGCACACTCCGGCCTCCGATACACGCAGATCTTGGAGGCTGTCGCGCGCTGCTCGCCGGCGGCGCTGGCAATGTGCCAAACCTGCCAAACTGGCGCCGCCGCACGCATTCCAGCGCCGTAAGTGCACACTGCTATCTTCCGCGGCCGTCGGTGGGGCCAACGTTACGTTGGATAGGGCGGCGTTTATTCGTATCAAACGACGCGGGTCAAAAATCAGTTCGTAACAACCGTACTCAAGCACGTTGTAAATTAATGGGCCTTGGCCGGGACCACAGAAAAATTCGTATCATCCCGAAATTCGTATTAGCCGTGATCGTATCATCGAGATTCTACTGTACAGAACAATGGGCACTGCTAGCACGTCTCCGTGGGCAATGGCTCACGGCGACACACCGCTAAGGGAAAAGGTCCCTTGCGACAATGCTGCGTACCCTCACGATCAGCGACCACTAGGCCCGATTGCTCAAGGGAGGGCAGACTCCGTTCGCGTTGGCTTTTGATAAGTGCGGCTTGGCGTAGTATGACCACACGCAAGCACACTGCACCGCTCTTCGGCCAAGCGTTCGGAAGGGACAACATAAGGTAAGTGCTCACCGCTGGCGCAAGGCACCGTTAGCAAACTCCATTCAAACGACCCCCAAGAACAAAGGAGCCAACAGACGGGAAAGAAAACACTTGCTTACCCTACGATGTCCAGAGAGAGAGTCTCTCCCCGCCACGCGCGAAACGTCTTGCGAGACACGCATGCGACGCCACCATCGAGATCCGGCTCCGGGTGAGGGAGGCTAACGTCACCCCCGCTCACCCAGCACCTTAGGACCATGGAGGAGGGGACAGTCATGATCGGACATGTGGATGGCAGAAATCAGCGAAAACCCCGTGCACTGGTGACGGGCATGCCTCAATCCCACAATCGTTTTGAAGAAGGCTGTCAGTAAATCTCAAATGAGCCTTGCAATAGTGTGAAGTTGTACAGGCTCGACCACATCTAAGCTGAACGTCTCATTACTATTCAATCCTGTAAAACTAGAACGATTGCACTACTTCACGAGGGAAATTTTCGTTATATGATGTCTAATCATGGTGTCGATAGACACAATATAATTTTCCGTATTATTTTCAGCTTCTGTGAGGTCTTGAATACTAATCAGGTGTTGACCTTAGATGTGGATGACCCTGTACATAGTTCTGTGAGTGCTGCTAGGTTTGTCAGATTCTGTGAATAACCATGAAACCCTGGCATGCATGCGTGTGCAGAGGACGAGGTGCTCTTCAACTCCCTGAAGATCAAGTGCGTCGTTCAGCTGGAGCTCATTCAGACAATCGACAACATTGTCTTCTTCCCGGCTACAAGTCGGAAAGAAGATGCAGAGAACCTCGCAGCTGCCCAGGTAACTACAGTGATGTGTGTCTGATTATTTTCATATGTATTAATGACTTCTGGTTAGAAAAAAAAAAAGTCAAATGCACTATTGTATTCGTTAAAAGCTGCAATTCACAACAAAGTGTGGCCGAAACATTCTATGGATTAAGCTACCGCTGTAGTGGCATAGCAACTGTGATGATGCCCTGTTGAGCCTGGGGCTTAACAGCGCATAATCATAAGAGTGCTTCAGGTGCACCAGGTACCCCTTATACACCTATGAACTGTTGACAATGCATCAAGCGCATCATCAACAGTGTGTCAGGTTTGACTTTTTGGCCAGCTGTCATGTGTCGATCAGATTGAAATGCAAGAACACTCATGTACTTCGGTTCAGGTGCATGTTTAAAAACCCTAGGCAGCCGAAACCATGGCAAGGTAGAAAGCTAGCTGGGCGAGTTGGAACAGACACAATGCTTATAAAGCATCAAAAGACATACAGGCAGAAAGAAAACAGGACAAGTGCCATATAAGGATTAGAGGAACACTAAAGGCGAACATTAAAGGGGTACCGACACAAAATTTTGCGGCCGATATAGCCTGCAGGATCGATTCCTGTGAACATATGTGTATCATATGTAAAATATCAACAGCGAATAATAGCTTGGAAGGTATTTTAAATGAATGTTGAAGTTTACATGAGCGATCGACACCCTCGCGCTACTGACACCCTCTAAGGTGACCTCGGTGACCCCCTATTGCCCTCACGTGACCACGCTGCAACAAGTTATAATGACGTCATAGCCGCCATGTTATTTTGCCGCGTTCGCTCCAGCAGCCTACTTCTCGGTGGCTGCTCGCGAACCACGCGGAAGTGCGTCACAGTTCTGTGTGCTGACGTGATCGAGCACTGCACCCGGTGACTTGTTGTTTTTGAAACCAAAACTGACACTGGTCAGTAATGAGGAGCCTGTAATTAATTATCTGTTGCACGCTGCAGCAAACGATGTGCCATGTTGTGATTCACAGGCCCCCAGCAACACATTGCAGCTAACAAACGTGAGGGCAGAACATTTGTGTCAGTACCCCTTTAAGTCGATGTTGATTGTTGAAATAGCATTCTAGAAACGTTGCACTGCTTGACTCGTGCCAAGTAAACACTTAGTTTGAAAGAAAATCCCATTATAGTGGTCTTTAAGTTAGTGCATTTCAAACCGCCCGCCTTTGAGAACGGCCTCCTGACGTAGCTCTGCCCGCCCTTTACTTGCTTTACTGCCTGACAGCCGGCGCAACGGAGCAAAGGGCTTTAGTGGAGCACAGCCCGGCAAAAATGAAATCAGGGTATCGTCAAGAAGCTCTTTCTTGCATGAATCAAATTGAAACACACTAGTCGCATTTTATTCCGACTTGTAATGCACTGGAATGTTCTTTTCTGTCAAGGGTAGTTTGAGTACCTGTGATTAATTGTACTGAGGCCCTTCTACATCATCGGCCTTGTGTTCCAGAATCTTCCACTGGCGGTGCAAATTATGTCCTACATTTACCTTAATTCCTAGTTTACTAAAGCACTGCTGCATATAATATTGACATTTGAGACGTTCTCAAGCATTGATCTTTCACTCTGACATAAATTGTTAGTATTTGCCTTTAGTGTGCCTTTAATTTGGAGTTCCACACTACAACAAGCCTGAGAATTATACTGTAATTTTGACATGCAGTACCCCAGAATTTAATTAACCCTCACAGGCAGAAGTGGCACCATCACAGCAACAGCAACAGCAGCCGACAGCGCCGGGTGGCATGGGTCACCTGACCGAGCGGTTCGCCCGCTCCCTGTCGCTCGACCAGCAGCAACAGCAGGAGGAGCAAGGCATGTACAGCTTCCTGACGTCGGCTCAACTGCTCCAGCTGGTGGACTGCCTGCTTGAGTCGCACCGATTCGCCAAGGCCTTCAACTCCGACAGCGAGCAACGCAACCTCCTGTGGCGTGCTGGCTTCCGTGGCAATGTCAAGCCCAACCTGCTCACTCAGGTATGTTGCAGCGACTCCTTTTTTTTTTTTTTTTATTGTGGGGGCACGTTAAAGAACCCCGGGTGGTCGAAATTTCTGGAGCCCTCCGCTATGGCATCTTTCGGAATCATATCGTGGTTTCGAACAATTATTGTTATACAGTGCGCAAACTTGTCTTACATTCTAGGCTTTGCTGAGTGTTATCCATTATTCGTTCTTATGTCACTGGTGCATTAGAAAATGTTAGGGAATGGTTGATGGTTAGAATGAATTACAGAAGTGTTATAACGGATTACAAAACTGTTAAAATGGATTACGGAACAGAACAGAAACCTGCGCCACCTGTAAAAGGCCGTGCGGCACAAGTTTGAAAGTTGGCAGGTGCAGGTGTGGTGTACAAAATGTAGCTTGTGTATTTCTCACACTGTTTGAACTAACGAAAGGAAATTCGTCCAGGGCTCATTTTTTTTTTTGTTAGACACAACCTTAATGAAAACCAACAGACCATGAAGCCAAGGTAGGTATAGGGGACGCCATGTGTAGTCTTTTAACTATTTTAGAAATTATGATATAAATTTGAAGAATCTGAAGTAGATGAAAAGACAACTTGATGCCGGGAGGGACTGAACTTGCAACCTTCGGAAAATGCGCTCGATGCTCTACCAAGTGACCTACGGCGGCGGTCATCCTCCTATCCACTTTATCGGTCATGTCTGTTCAAGAGACAGTCAGCCACCTTCTCTGTGAGTGTCCTTGCTTCAGCGAGCCAGGAAAAGAACTTTCAGAAGTGTTAGATAAGACTTGAAAATCGCCCATTGTCATGGGAAAGGGTCTTAGGACACTGGCCGAGACCATACTCGGCACAGAAGGACTTTGAGAGCATTCTTGCGTTCCTTGCAGACAACTGCTCTTGGAGGCAGAATTTAACCAGCATCATTTATCGTATTGTTTTTTTTCTTCCCCTTTTCTTCTTCTTCTTTTCATTTTATTTTTTGTAACGTCTCTTTTCTATAACCTTTTATTCCCCGTACCCCCTTCTCCAGCACAGGGTAGCCAGCCGGTCTGAGAACTGGCTAACCTCCCTGTCTTTCCCGCTTTGTCTTCTTCCTCCTCTGTGCATGTAAACCTGGGTGTGTTAACTAGCGCCGCTTGTAGGCGTGACACTGTGTGACATTCCTGTGACGCGGTGCATGCAGGAGGCACAGAGCCTGGCCTGTGTGCTGCGCATCCTGTTTCGCATGTACCGGGACGATGGCCGCCAGGAGGCATGGCACACGGTCCAGGACCGGCTCATCGGTGTGTGCCGAGAAGCACTCGAATACTACCTGGCACTGGCCACTGAGAGTCACCGGGAGTCATGGGACTCCCTGCTTCTCCTCTTCCTCACGCGCGTTCAGCGGCTCGACGACGAACGGGTGAGCGTACAATCTCGCGAAGCATTGCATTATCGTACCTGCACAGTAGAAACTATTATGGGAGTGGTATGGCGGAGTCTTTATTACACTGTCATAGCTTTATACTGAAATCTTAACACAAGGTTTCATATTGTTTTCATTGCAGCTAAGCTTAGTTTAACCCCTTGAGGGTTTTCGCCGTACATGTACGGCAGAAGCTTCCTGGTACCAAAGGGTTTTCGTCGTACATGTACGGCATAACGTTTATTTTTAAAACGCGCGCCTTTTTCGATCATTTCTCTTGTTTGGACTGTGCTTCCACACTTCGGGAATACGTGGAATTTTTTTCATGCGCTGATGTCTCTCCGTTGTATTTTTTTTTCGCTTCCCAAAACGGCGCGCCGCCTATCGCTTGCCCATCCGAGCGCGTTCGCGGTGCAGCTGGTTTAAAGTGCGCGCCTTTTTCGATGATTTCTCTTGCTTGGCATGTGCTGCCACGCTTCGGGAATACGTGGAATTTTTTTCATGCGCCGATGTCTCTCCGTTGTTGCTTTTTTTATGCTTCGCAAAATGGCGCGCCGCGCGCCGGCTATCGCTTGCGCAACCGAGAGCGCCCGCGGCGCGGTTTGGTTTCAAACGCGCGCCTTCTCCCATTTCTCTTGCTTAGAATGTGCTGCCACGCTTCGGGAATACGTGTAATTTTTTTAATGCGCCGATGTCTCTCCGTCTTTTTTTTTTTCTTTCCAAAGAGGCGCGGCGGCTTGTAGTCTCGCATCAGAACGCGCGCACGCGGTCCGGCTCGTTTCGGTTTCGTCCTTCGGGTGGTTTTCGCTTCTTGCGCCCGCAAAGATGATGGCTGTTTGGTTTCTAATCTCTCAAAGGGTGACCGCTTGTTACTCTCTCATTTATTGCACCCCGGCGCGCGATTACATCTGTTTCCGTGCGGCGCTAAATTACACAAACGACGCCGCCGTGATTGCGTTTCCTGTTTTGGGTTCTCGGAAAAACTAACTACGTCTTGTTGGCGATAAGACGAAGTATTACTGTAGCTTTTTCACTCATTTTGCTGTCCGGACGGGCGCAGAACCATAGTTTTCTTCCGTGCGCTCACTGACGCAGTTCGCTCACGCTATGGAAGCGCGCGTCGGTTGCGCTGCTGCCGGTGAGTCGAGCAGCGATTCTTCCGATGCGCACTATTCCCCAATTGCCGATCAGAATCTGATTCATTGGATTTCAGTTCGTCAGACAAGGATTTTTTGACGAGTTCAGACTCCGATGACGATCAAGGAGCGACATCTGAAACGCGTGCGCGGGGAGCCATGCTTCAAAGACTATCACACGCTGAAAAGTTTTTAGTGTTAGAGCACGAGCGTTTTTAACCGGAAACGTACTCTGGTGCGCTTATTTTTGTATGTTTGTGAGCTATGTTTAATACAATGCATAATTTTTATTCATAAAAAACTGCGAAGCGTTTTTTTTAGGATTCTGCTTGATTTTACTACGAATAAACCATATGTATGTAACAACAAAACAGATTTTTTTGTGACTTTACGGTCACGAAAAAAAAATTTAGACAATTTTTTTCTTAAATAGAATCGTCTGAAGAATTTATTTCAGCAATAAAAAAATTACACATTTTTGGACTGCATTTCGCGAAAAAATTCGACCCTCAAAGGGTTAATGATTAGGTTAAAGGGGCCGTGAGACCCAATTATCAATCACAATCTGTGTGATGTGGGTTAATCCTTGTGTGTTCACAAACAAGGTGGCGAAATTTTATCACATTTGGTCAAGTACTTAATTTATAATTGAATATCTTGTAAACACGCGATCGGCCTGATAGCCGGGCAGCACGGGTGCACTAGCGAACCGTGACATAAAAATCTGCTTTCTGTGTGAGCGTTTGCATTCTGGCAAACAATTTCGTTGTGTGGTCAGCTGCATGCAGTCGAGCTGTTTATGCTTTATTCATCTTGGCATCTAAATTGAACGATTTGCAGTGGCTGAAACCTTGGTAGAAGTTGACGGCTGCGCTCCAGGCAGCACATGATGTGTCACACACATCACGGCAAAATGGTGGTTGCCAGCAACTTATAGCGTTTATTTTGCACTGAAATATTTTTGTACAGTCAATTTTTCATGTATGTAAAGGCACACCTCTACTTCTATTTTTCGTTGAAAACCGTAAATTGTTGGGTGGCTGTGTCTTGGCCCCTTTAATTGTGCAAGATTAATTCTTATCGCGCACTTCTCCTTTTCTTTTAGTTTCGGGCCCATGCCTCGGTCTACTATCCGTACCTGTGCGAGCTGACCTGCATGGAGGTGAAGCCCGCAATACGGGCAGTGCTACGCAAGTTCTTCCTCCGCGTCGGAACCGCCTTCAACGTCTCGCACCACTAGTCGCCGTTGTTGCTTACACAGACACATCTTTTCTTTTTTTTTCGAGCTCCTTCGCGCTGTTGTCACTCTTTTACATTTCTTTCCTCTTTTTTTTTTGTCACTGTCGATGCACAGCAGTTTCGCTCGAAAAATGAAATCGGTCTGCTAAACACCAGTTGAAATTAAATTACTGCTGGTATAATGCTATAAGGGTCGTCGGACTGGCAGCGTGCACAGAGCAGTTTAACGTTACGTTGGCAACCCTGCGTTTCGACGGACCGTAGCGTGCATGTGCTCAAAGTGTTGGATCGGTAGTGAGGTGGAGCTTTCAGTGAAAGCATGAGTGTGCAATAGATTGGAAGTAGTGTTGGTGGTTAAAGAAAAAAAAAAAAAGAAAGAAAGCGGCGCTTTCTTAGCCAGCGCCTTCCTCCGGTGATGTCCAGTTATATAATGTCCGAATGGCCGTTTGTGCATGATGAAAAGATGGCGATCTTTTGTGAAGACGCGCGGATCCTGTTGGTTTCGTCGTCTTTGTTTTTGCATTTTAGCATACCCCGAGGCTTTTTTTTATAGTGATTTAGTAACTCTCGCCTCACTTTTACGCGTTAGTTGGCTCTAGGAGAGATGCGCTGGCGGTCGAATCAAGCGTTGCAGTAACGTCTTGTGGACTAGGAAAAAAATATGGATGAGTCTTTTTAAACGTCACCGTTCGAATCAGCGCTGAGAAGGAATGATGTTCTCTATGCAAAGCAAGGAACATATGTTGGGATTAATTTTTGTGACATTTCTCGTTCCGACAACTTTTTCTTATATCAAATTTATCCTTTTTTTCTTTCTTCGTGAATCTATGCCGTCCTGAAGTAGTTTGGGCGCGGGGCTGGACATCGAAGGAACCCTAGCCGCACCATTTTTCGAGCTGTGCCGATCTTTGTCGTACCATAGTGTATTTTTCTCGGAGTCATTATAATTTATTTTTTGCCCAGAGAAAGCGGGAGACATTCCAGCGTGTGTGTGCGTGTTTGTTGTGTGTGCGTGCGTGCATGATGTGGCGAGAAACGTTGTTGCTTCTTTTTTTTTTGTCAGCACAAGAGCTTGTATAAAATGCAGGCTGTGGCCATAGAGGAAAAATAAAATGAAATAGATTCAGGCTTTCTCCTGCATCGTGTATTCCTCCGTCTGGGCTGCATTTCCAAGTGAAGTCAAGATGGTGCTATAGACACCCACCAGAACTGTGGACCCCTGCCAGAGCTGCAGACACCCACCAGAGCTCGCTGGAGCTTTAGACACCTGCCAGAGCTGTAGACACCCGCTAGAGCTGCAGACCTGCCATAGTTGTAGACGCTCACCACAGTTGTAGACTCCCACCAGAGCTGTTGACACCCAGCTAGCTGTAGACATCTGACAAAACTACAGACACCTGCCACAGCTGTTGACACCTGCCACAGCTCTAGACACCTGAAAGAGCTGTGGAAACCTGCTAGAGGTGTAGACACCTATCAGAGCTGTAGACACCCGCCAGAGCTCTAGACACCTACCATAGTTGTAGACACTCACCAAAACTGTAGACACCCGCCAGAGCTGCAGACAATCGCCAAAGCTGTGGACACCTGCCAGAGCTGTAGACTCCCGCCAGAGCTGTTGGCACCCGCCAAGGCTGTAGACTCCCACCATAATTGTACATTCGCCAGAGCTGTTGACACCTGACAAAGCTGTAGACACTTGCCAAAGATGTCCTGTATTCTTTTTGCCTAGTAATGCTTGGCACATCAACAACAAAAGTGCAACGTGCAAAACCTTGCATTGAAGTTGCATCTGAGGACACAAATACAACTTCATTATAGTGTGTCAGCTAAGTCGGGCTAAGGTAATTTCAAAAAGCGACAATGAAATATGAAGATAGGCCCAATGGTGTTCTGTTAGGCAGTGCCTTTTGCAAATGGGCTAACTTTTCTCAGCATTCATTGTCTCATTAGTGAAAACTAATTACCAAAATTAATAATCACTGGCATGAATGTTTCTTCTCTTATGTCAAATCAATTCGTACTTTTTTTTAGTTCAGGACTGCAATTTTTAAATGCAGAAAAATTACCAAAAATATAGCAAGCTGGAACCTTTTCAAAATGATGTTTTTGGATGTGGTACACAACCTGACGTGAGCTTAAGCAGTCGTGCATGTAATTGGTTATTTAGGCAGTTTACATTAATTAGGCAATCAATACTAACAGAGAAGTTCGCTAGTTTGAGTAAGGCAGTTACCGGAAGGACACCGTTGGTCTCAATGTCGCACAGTTTTTTTTTAACTTGGCCAGAATTGGCTGGTACAATGTATATTCAGTCTCCAGGGGCACATACTACTACATTGACATTGTTAGACGTTTTCCAGCATACTTAACTCATCCATGACGATTGTTGCAAGTTACATCTGATCATTTTATGTATCACTCATACCTACTTTAATCAACTTCCAGTACAGCCATAGTCGTGTGCAGGGTGGTAGTCCCCGGCTTTCCAGGGTAAAAAGTAAACAGAGAGAGAGAGAGAATTTATTTACAGAAAGGCAGAGAGGTCGGCTTGAGCTATAGTTTGCTCTGGCCTGCTACTCTACACTGGGGAGGGGGGACAGGGGAGCGAAGGAGTGATGAATGACAGTGGTAAGGTAGGGAGATGAGAATATAGTTCATGACGCTGGGGAAAATCTAAAGACGTGCATCCAGTCTAGTGGTTTGTAAGAAGGCTACGACTGCTTCTATAACCACACTTTAAAAAAGTAAACGGTTTTTTAATGCAACGTATTGGCTCCTTGGTCGCCATTATTTTAAAAAAGCATGTGTAGTCATAACATTGCGCATTAAAAAATGACTTGAAAGGTCCGACTGAGTAAAGGTACGGGGTGGAATTAGTGCCCCCTTTAGATGATATGGGGGGGAAGGTGCCCCCCCCCCTTACCGTGCGCATGCCTATAAGTACAGCTGATTGAGCAGAGAGTGAAGATACAAGTGACTTTGTCACATTTGCAGCCAAATGCCCTGTGTGGATCTGAAGACGTTCCAGCCCTCCATGTGAAAGCTGCACATGTGTGTTGATACTGTGATGGTAAAACACTGATGGTACTCTACTTACCAGCATTCCTGAAGCGTGGCGACAAGTGGTAACCATCCAACAGTATGTTTACTGCTTGCCAAGCTGCATGCCTGGATTAGATTCCTGGGGTTTACCTGCTGGATTCTTTTCACATAGTCGTTGCATTGAGGCCAGATTTGTCAACCAACATAAGAAGAAAAATTTAAAAGAATTTGTAAATTTGTCTATGTCAAAGAAGCACAAAAGCTATGTCCCCGATAAGCCAAGAAAAAGTCTCATGTTGATTTTAACGGGAAACTATTTACTAGCCAAATTTGCTGCTTGCCAGCAACTTGCCATGCCAATGCTTTGCTGATTTACAGTAGCCATGTACTCATCAGTGTTGTCTTGAGTGTTTGAGATTCATCTGAAGGTTAAAATTCTATTTGGCAACATCTCAAGCTGCCGCTCTGAAGGAGTGGTTTGTGTCATCTGTGAATGGTGTTTGGAAACCGCAAAAGATTACGTACATTCGCAACAAGTTGTCTTCCGGAAAATTGCTGTGTCAGCTGCGAAGGTGTGCCGCTTTAGATGAGGATGGTGTGCACCTAGTAACGGAATTGTCTTCCAAAAAATGTTGTAAGCATGATGCTTATGAAAAATTTATTCATAAAAAAAATGAAAAGGAACTAAAGGCTTGCTTAGCTCAATTACTATTGGTGGGTAGCTCCGAGCAAGAAGTGCATCAGTTTCTACGGACGTGTTCACTCCCAGCCCCCAAATGCCGTATTGGCCATTATTGCAAAGAAGAAGCTGAAGTGGCATAGATGGTATCCAGGAGGGTGTCAGCTGCTCCACGACACAGTTGAGCTTGGGCACATGATGTGGCTTGGGCCGATACACGTTCACACTCGTACTTCAATTCTTGGCAGACCCTGACATGTAACACTTTGGTGCTAAACTTGGAGGACTCTTAACCCCTTAAGTGCTTTGGATGAGCAGAGCTCGTCCTAGCGGAATAGGTACTCCCCTCTAGCGTTCAGGACGAGAAGCGCTCGTCTACAGCTTAGATTTCATGTAATCCACCAGATGGCAGCATTTACTTGACAATTTATTTTTCTCCTGCAGAAAGAGCGCGGTTTTTGTATGAAAAGATGGCTTGTGGTGGTGGCGACCCATGCATAGCTGGCTCATCAACAGGAAAAAGAAGCTTTTCATTTTCGTCATCTTCTTCGAGTGATGATGATTCGGATATATAGATGTTTATCTTGTGTCTGGAAGTGAAGACAGTGATGGCAATGAATTGAGCAGCTCTTCCGGTGATGATGAAGACAGCTCGGAAGCGAACATCGCGAGTGCTCACCAGTAGATCCTCCTGTGAAGCCTTCTCACTTTCCATTCTTGGCCATTCCAGGCAAGACTTTCAACTTGCCATCGCCAGATAACCTTATGGAATATATTCAGCAGTTTCTGGTCGATGTGGCGTTTTCTTTTTTTCTTTCTGTTTTCTTTATAAGGTTTTTATTTTTATTAGCAGCAGGCAGCTGGTTTCCTATGTATTGTCCTGAAATAAACTTTATTGTGTTGATTTGACTAAGTATGTGGTACAAATATTTTTTCAGCATCGACTAGCTACTATTTGGTACAATCAGATTCGAAATCGGCAATAAAAAAGATAGGCACTTTTGTTTGGGAAATTAAAAATAAATAAAGCACTTAAGGGGTTAAACGTCACCTTTAAATGCAATAGCATTATCAAACCCTGTTTGTATCACCTTCTCATTCACTTGCCATGCTTCATTTCTCTCTGGGCACCTCAAACGTGACGTGAGGAAAAGGACATCTGTGCGTGTCTTCCTAGGGCACCTACTTCAACTCTCCTAGAGCACGTACTTCAAGTACAATTGCAAAGTACCCACTACACATCTGTGAGGCAATACACGCACCTATGTAGTTGCACACTATTTTCATGCTTTGCAGATGATAATTGTAGCCCCTTTGTAATGGGTAGGAAGCTTTAACCCACCCACACATTGCGCAGTTCACATGCTTAGATGCGTGGTGTGATTCTGCCCTTCTGCCACAAAATATTGCATGTGTTAACACGACTCCTTCTCTGACATACGGCACCTCTACAGAGTTTTCTTCCAAGGTAGTTTCAAGTGGTGGTGCTGCTCTGTGGGAGAATACCTGAATGCCATGCAGAAGGCCTGGGTTCAATTCCCAAGTGAGGTAAATCAGTTAAGTTTTACAGTGGTGCTGCAAATTGCACACCTGCTTGATTTTGCGGCGTCCATCCACGAACAGAAAAAAACCCACGTTACCTCCACCAAGCGATTGATGACGTCAAAGATCAAAATTTAGGATGTCAGATGATGAAGTTGACTTCATCTACTGACATCATGGATCAGCAGAGTAGCTTGGCCGATCCCAGAGACAGTGCAACAGTAAGAAGAGGTACCAAAAGTTTCAGTGGAGCGTGTAAAAAAAAACTCGCAGGGTCTCTTATGCACTCACCTAAGACAACTGGAAGGCGAAGGCCGTCTTGTTTTTCTTCTCAGTCAGTTGCACTGATCATGCCCTGCCACCCTCCGAAAGCTTTCTGCACCTGACATCATAGGCGTGCGCATAGGGGGGGCAGGGGCTAATCACCTAAGATGGGGGGTGCAAAATCTGCCCCGTACATTGACTCTTCTAGTCAACTAAGAGGGGAGGGGGCGCAAAATCTGCCCCATACATTGACTTAGTAGATTGGGGGGGGGGGGGGCGCTGCGATGAACCTTTGCCCTCCTTGATGGGCAACCCTACGCACGGCTATGCCTGACATGGTTTTCCACTGCCTCCAGAATTGGAGGCACCACGATCATCTGGCTTTGCACTGCCTCCGTAGTCGGCCCACCTCTGACCAAGCTACAATGTCATGTGGTGACGTCATCATGTGACGTTACGTCACGATGACGTCACAAATTTTGGTAATATATGACGTCATCGCGTGATGAGTTTTTCACTCGTGTTGACG
Source organism: Rhipicephalus sanguineus (assembly GCF_013339695.2). Taxonomy (NCBI): domain Eukaryota; kingdom Metazoa; phylum Arthropoda; class Arachnida; order Ixodida; family Ixodidae; genus Rhipicephalus; species Rhipicephalus sanguineus. The sequence goes on along the minus strand of NC_051185.1, from coordinate 45,668,236 downwards.
CCGCCGACGCGGGACACCGGTCAATTTTCGCGTTTGATGAGGCATTCAAGGCTTTCGCCTTAATAACAAAAGGTAGTGGGAGGTGGGGTGCAGCTGCAGTACCTCCTATTTAGGCTATATATGTGCCGTTCATGTTGTGCCCATGTGCCGTTCATGTTGTGCCCCACGATTTGTGGAAGTGTTGCTGTTGATCCACACTACGGACATACATCCCTGTATTCCGGACAACTATATAAAAAAAGAAGCATGCTCGAGCTCATTATAATATTAATTAAATCAGTAGACGGAAGATATACGCAGCAAAAAAGAAAAGAAAAAGGAAATCTTATGGTGCATTAACATATGGGTTTTCTTGTTGCTCGATCGTAATGCTCACTGATATATAAACTAGCTTTTTCTTCTTGTTTTGCAGTTGAGTTGTACCGATCGTTAGTGGCATAAAAGAGATCCAACGAAAACGTGCCACATTACACACCGCAGCTCGCGACGCGTCCGCTCCTGTGCAGCACCGTCGTTGCGTGGGTTTCGTCACGTGCGAGATGACGTGCGGCGACGGATGTTTCTATTGTGTAGCCTAGCATTTTATATTCTTTTATTTCAGTGGCGTTGAGTTCGCCCTGCGATCAAAACACTGTGTTTTGACTAGCTCCGCGCTGATACATGATTCGTAATACCGCGGGTACAGGTCAAGCCAAACGCGACACCGACCTCTCTACTGTCGGGTCCGGTTTTGTTTTTGGTTTTGCTTTGCGCGCTGACTGGCGCGCTGCCATCGGAGAGCGCTGTGTGACTGAGCGGTAGGAACAGAGCCGGTACTGAGCACGTGGGATTTCCAGTTTCTTTGCTGTGCATTGCACTTTTTGGGGCGCGCGTCGTGTAGATGTCGAGAGACTGGACAGTGACCGCATAGCGACCAGTCGCGGCGGAGACGATGGCCCCGATAGAACTAGAAAACAAAGCCGAAGAGGAGCTACAGAACGGCGGTGACCACAACAAAAGGCTGCCTTGCGGCTCGCCGGAAAAGATTGTCCCTGCGGCAACGCTCAAGCCTTCGGAGAAACCTGTCGGTCCCAAAGAGAAGTAAGTCCCCGAGCGGTTTGCGAAATTCATATTTTTAACCAGAGTGATTCGACGCCCAACATGTGGTTGCGATTCCCGGCGTTCGGACGAAGTCGTCCGTACGGACTTTCTTTTTTGGGCAAGGTGTGGTGATGCGCTTGGCATCATTACGCTTAATTTCGTCTCGATAATCGAACCTTACGCTGGCGATTCCCATACGATTGCGAGTTTGGCACGAGCGGTCAAAGACCGCTGACATTTGTGGGCTGCCGCGCGCAAGTGCGTCAACTCGGGTTCGTGGAGAGCGAGTAATCGATTTCTCCCGCTGTTGTAAGGCGCCGGGCGGTCAGACCTTATTGTGAATCGTTCTAGTTCTGCGTTTAGCTGTTGCTCTACTCGATAAACCGTCGTTTGCGGAGGTTGACTGCAGCGTTTTCTTTTTCTTCCGCATCCACCGTTGCACGTGGGATTTCTAGAGAAGGACCGGCGGCGCACCAAGCGCGTATTTTTAGCCTCAACTGCAGTCGCGAAACGTGCAGATTACAACAGCCCCTCACATACGGGTCGACGGCGTTGCCGCTGGAGCATCGCGCACGCGGTAGCCCTGGGGAAAAAGGTCGCGGAAACAAGCTGCTAGAGATTTTCTCTTTTTCCTGTTTCCCACTGCGTGTGAGCGCTGTAGCTTTATGATTTGCCGGCTGTGACCTTGACATGACGAGCGAGCGGAACCCTCCGAGCTCTGCCAGTTCGGACAGGTGAGTGCATGGATGCTCTCATCGGATACCTGGCACATTTCACAGGCGCATTATGCGCGCGTGCTCTGTTCTCACTGTCAGCGTAGAAAGTAGGCCGTTACGTCAAAGGATGAGGAAGCCGTCCCGTAAACGAGGTTGTGTGCAGCGCGACTCGTTTGATCCATCGCACGGGAAGGCGCTGGCGAAACGTTACACGAGGCAACAACTGAAGCAATGCGATCGGCGGCCCTGGCCTCGTGATCGCGTTCACGGCAGTATCCTTCGGTGCCGGCTAAAACGTAGTACGTGTTGCCTGGCATTGCGCCTTACGGGGGCACGCGTCGAGTTCTGTATATTGCTGTGCATTGCTGTCATCACGTCGCTCCATCACGTCGCTCAAGAGGCTTTCTTGCTTACACGCTGTCTTTATGACGCTATCTTCAAGATAAGAGGCGGCGCGTGGGAGATCTAGGGGAGCTTGTCGATCTCGCTTGATAAGCGTAAGCGTTTCTCATGTAAGAGTACTGCATAGTGACTATAACGCTTTTGCTCAAGTTATGTCTTTGCTCGATCGCGCAGGGCCGAACAACCGGCTGATGTGGAGAGGTGAGGTTTTTGTTTTTTTGTAGATTCGGGCGTCACATTACCGTGCGCCTTCGGTGTCGTTAGCGATAGTGCAAGCCTTCACGAGACGTTTGCTATTGCTTCTTGATTGCAGCTTTTTGCAGTAAGTACGCAAATCATTTCCTTTCTGAGAAGGTTGGTGAGTAATCACTGTGCACACTCCTCTTTTGCAATAGTAAAACAGCTTGACAGCCGCCGTAGGTTGCACAATTTGGCGCTGCCTCCTTTTGGTATGGATATTAGTCACTCAGTGGTGTGGTGGTAGTAACGATGCCAAAAAATAATAATATAGCACTAGCCAGCGCAATGCTGCTGAAGCTTGGCATTAATCGAACTGGCAAACTGCCCAGTTTTTTTCTTTGGCTCGTTATATACATTTTTCCTTGTCGGGACTTTGTGCAGCTAGCGCCAAGTGCTAATCTATTAAACACATGTATGTAGATGCTTACAGACAGGGAATTACCCAAGCTGTAGTCTGATTCTTTACTTTACGCGCTCGTACCTTGAAAAGGAAATTGCCCAGTTAATGTCAACTCCTGTTAACTTTACGTGGGACACAACACTTTCCGCAGAAGAACATATGATCGCCACTCTTGGAGCGAAGCCAGGTAACCGGGCTAGCTCTTGACATAGGCTCCTTCCTCGCAATATTCTGCTGCTGGCGAAACCGCATTGCTCATACAATTTGTTCTTTTTCTTTTGCAACAGTGGTAGCTACGACGATGTGGCAAGTGCCAGCGACCTCTTGTCAGAAACACAGACGCCATGTATGTCTCCGCGTCGCGTGCGTCGCGAGAGGCTATGGTCGGGTTCGGCGAAAGATGACTCCCTGCTGCTTACGCGCCAACGTACCATCTACACAGCTGGACGACCACCTTGGTACGATGTTCAGGGACAGCTCGTGGAGCCGTTCGTCATCGGCATCTGCGGCGGTAGTGCTTCGGGCAAGACGACAGTTGCCAGGAAGATAATCGAGGCACTCAATGTCCCGTGGGTCACGTTACTCAGCATGGATTCATTCTACAAGGTGGGTGCCTCCCTGTTTACAGCTCAAAATGCAGTTTTGTAAAAACATGGCGTGGACAACATTGCTACTGACACCAATACTTACTAAGTTTTATGGTCCAAATTATTTTGCTCTTTTGTGTGCAATTTCAGTTGTTTCGATTTCCGATGCTTCGGACGTATAGTCTGTGAAAATTCTTTTATTGTGATAGCAATTATATGGACACGCAACGTGTTTTTGCTTTCGCCGTCGCTGTCACGTCGCGTATAAAGTCCAAATCGATAGTGTCGCTCTGCACCTTGTATATTCTGCTCGCGAGTGAAAGCGTGAGAGTGCTGCCGACGAATGCAGTTGATGAAATGAGCCGCATTCGTCGATGAAATAAGCCGTCCATCTCCATTGCACGGAGGGAGCATGCGATAAGATCGCCCCGCGTACGAGGCCTGCCATCAAGTGCTCCTCAAGCAGAGAGAAAACGCCCTTTTCGTCTTTTGTAAGCAACACGAAGGAATGCCAAGGGAGGGTGGGGCTGCGTCGCTCGAGCAGCAACTGTAAACTTTGATCGTAAAGGTGCGGTCATGAGCGCTGGGGCGCGCGCTATCCCTGCCGACATCAGCAAACTGCTCGTATGCCCTTCTAAATGCTGTGCTGTCACCGCTTTGCGTTGTGGTGACAGATTGCATGAAAACTGCTTCTCCCCCTGGAGCGGCCGTATTCCCTTACACTGGCGTTTTGTAGAGTTTCGCAAGGTCGGATCTAAAAGAGTTACTGCGAGCCTTACTTCATGTAACATTACAGTTTGTTGCTATCGCATTCGTTGTCCTTGCGGCGAAACTGATTTTTTTTTTACTTCATTGTTTACAAGCAAATGCTTTGTACATAATTATTTATCTTTATAATTAACATGCAAGTTTTGTTTTAGAGCAGCCTACTGATAGAATTGTGAAATGCATTGCCACAGATTCAGCCTATGCTTTTCTTAAAATTTTTTTTTGACTCATTGAGAACTACGTTGCCTGAATTTACGCATTTATGCCTGAGGGTTTATTTCATCTCTACTACATATGTTAATTTCATTGTGTTGGTCATTGTCCCTAACAATTTTTTATCTCTGGTAGGCTCGATATTGTGATGTGGCTTGCATTAAACGAAGTACTACAGTAGTATGAACTTCGGACAAACTCAACCTATGCGATTAATTTAGCCTTGAGTGCTATATGTCAGCTTAGTGGTGTTCTCTGGCTGAGATGCATGACGGAGTACTAAGTTATAATAGTATTTACCTTACCAATGGGGCCTTGTAAACAGGTCTCTTTTTAAGCATTTGATAGATTGGTGAACAAGATTGCACGTGAAAGGTAGAGGCTAACAACGCCGATTTTATGTAACTGCACCAGCTCCTTTGGAGTTGTAGAACACAACATCACTAAGTGCCTGTTGACTATTTGTCACTTAATTCATCACTACTATATTTTAAATCGTGTGATCACTGAAATGCAGCATCTTTTGCTCCTACTGTTTCAATGCTCAGAAAAGCCTGGGTGTATGAAAATGCCTTAGAACACTGACATCCTCTAAGCCACAGTTGAGGTTGCAAGATGTTCTTGCTTTCATTTTCTCGAACAGCCAGCTTTCTTTCACTTAAAGGATAATCTGTCATGTTAACTGATTTAGTTCTTACGTGAAGTGGTGCACTGCCTATGGAATGCGAGAAATATTTACATGCTTAGCTTTACGTGCAAGTTGAAAAAAAATCCTAATGGCTAATTAAACTACTGTGTTGTCTCTCATAGCTACTGCGCTATTTTTGCTTATCGAACGACATAATTTGCCCTAATGTTTAAAGCACCTTGAGAGAAACACTGAAGAAACTCTGTTTCTTCTTAGTCTTTGCAAAGTTCGCCTCTTTCTTTTTGGAAATTTTGTACCAGTTGGTTGACTATCGGGAGAGAAAATAAGGGCCGAAGTCTCATTTTGTAAAATCTTGTGCTTATGTTCCAGAACTAGTATGTCGGTGCAGAGCCATTAACTTTAAAACACCTATATGGCACATTGCAGCTCAGTGAAATTCCCAGAAAGTCTCCATTTTCAGTTTCTGGCTCCTTTAGAATATAGTGTAGTCTGTATTTACTTATAAGAACCGATAAAATGTTTACTTTGCCCCATCAGACTGTGTAGAAATTAACGTCATGGCATAATACTATAATAATTAAGATTTTACATCCCAAAACCACGATATCACTATGAGAGACATCGCAGTGGGAAACTCCGGAAATTTCGACCACCTGGGGTTCTTTAATGTGCACCTAAATCTAAGCACATGAGCCTTTAGCATTTTGCCACTAATGAAATGCGGCTGCCGCAGCCGGGATTCGAACCCGCGACCTTCGGGTCAGTAATCAAGCACCATAACCACTAGACCACTGTGGCTGGTGACATCAAGGCATGCTAGTGCAGAAACTTCAAGGCAGTGTCCTCATGTGACTTTCATTTTTCGTCTTTTCTGGCTTACTGGGCTTTTTTTCACAGTCAGAGTGCATTACTTTGTATTGGACAGCGGAATCTTGTTGATACGATTCTGTATAGTAGTATGTTTTTCGGCCTAATACGGTTTTCTTTTTATTCCTGGTCAACGTCCCCTGGAAATGATGCGTTTTCATGCGTTCAATACGATCACATTTTTGCCCAAAACTGAATACTACTACCATGAAAGTGGATTTTTACCAATATTTATAGGAATCCTATGTTTATTCTTCGGTATAACTAGCTCAAACCGCATTTCAACAAGTCACGATCTGCACGTTGCAGAGCTGCCGAGGCCGCAGCAGTGTCAGTTTTGTGGCGAAAAGATCGTTGCCAGGCATAGCTGCTATGTCCACTGCTGATGATGGTATTCCAGGTGAAGCACCGCGCCATCTAGTAAAACATTATTAATGAGAACTAACAGACAATTATTAATATTGTGTATAGTTCTCATTAATATTGTGTATAACAAAGAAAACGAGCCCTTGAAATTAACACTTCTTTCCTTCATCTAGTAAAACATGTCATTCATATTTCACATGAATGAAACGTTTCATATGAAAAAATATGAATGCAATGAAAATTTATATTTTCCTCCTTTTTCTAACCTCTTTGGTTAACACCATTTTTTCATAATACGTTTTATTTTCCGGTTGCCGGGAAAAATATATCAGAGATTCCACTGTAAATGTTTATTTAATAACGCTTGCTCTGCAGCGGCCGTTTATCCCCTTTCACTTGTGTTTCTTTTCTTTTTTTAGGCGTGTGCGAATATTCGAACTTTCGAATATTTTTCGAATAGTGTTTGCTATTTGATTCGCACCGGTATTTTACTATTCGAACTATTAAAACCTCCGGAAAATAAATATAATGACGATAAATCTGCGTGCAGCGTGCTTGGTCTTGCATTTTGAGGCACCGACGTGCGAAGCTGCTAGCCGCTTCCACCGGTGCTCCCAGCGGTCGCTGTGCGACGAGCTTGGCCAGGGGCCCGCTGCCAATGCTTAAAATGCCCATCCACGATTCCGAGCAGCCAGCCGGCGATGCGATTCGTTGCTTGCAACGAAGCACATTGCAGCTTTTTCGCTTTAGCAAGAAAGCCACAACTAGCGTGAGTTAGGCCTAGACTTCGAGCAGTAAGCTCGTTCGCGGTGTGCGTGGCCGCGGTGCCCGATGTTTCAAACTACGATCGCGAGTACAAAGAGTCGTCCAGCGATGGTCTTCGTCACGGGGTCTGATGTGCTGACCAGCAGAATTGCCTCTAACCGCAGGTCCCACTAGTTAGTCCGAGACGCGCGGCTGCGATGTTCGCGACAAGCGCGGCACACTATCGTAATCTGATGATTGAAGCTCCGCTTGCAGCTGCCAAACTAAAGCGTAATTATATTCTGAGTGATTGTCGACCCGTGAACACAGAACGAATGAACGCGTCGCTAAGTAGCGCGATTGTCGACAACCGTGACCTCACGACACGCAAGCAGCAGACGACGCTCTCCCGGAGCGAGCATCGGACCAATGGCGAGGCGTGCTGGAGCAACATCGCGGACGCAGCCACTGGGAGACCTCGAAACGAACTTTAAACATTTGCTTTTTGTACGCTTGTTTCTGAATGGAGGCCCCAGCTGAAGCGGGAAATTTGAAGACGGAGAAATGCTCTTTCCGACGAGCCAAAAATGGCGGCGCCCGGTTCCGCCATTACGGAGCTATAATTTTCCAGAATACAATTTAGAATATGCTTAGGGACCCTCCGCAATTTTTTGTCTAATTTTGCTTCTAAGTATTCGAAAAATATTAAAAAATTATTCGATTCAATTCGCACTCAAACTTTATTATTCGAATTCGCTTCGCACTCAAAATTTTGCTATTCGCACAGCTCTACCTTTTTCCTTTTTTTTTTTTTGCTGCAGGATCTAAGCACCAAGAAAGTTCAGTTGCATTGTGTTTGCTTATTGTTTATGCTAAACTTGTGCAGAGTTGCTTCTTCCATTGTTTTACAGGTTTTGGATGAGGAGCAGCACCGGCTAGCAGACGAGAACCAGTTCAACTTTGACCACCCAGACGCGTTTGATTTTGATCTGCTCATCGAGACGCTCAAGAAGCTCAAGGAAGGCAAACGTGTCGAGGTCCCCATCTACAACTTTGTCACGCACGCGCGCGAGAAGCGCTTCAAGTTCATGTACGGCGCGAATGTCATCATCTTCGAGGGTATCCTCTGCTTTGCCAACAAGGAGCTGCTCAGTGTAAGTGAACTTGTGATTTAGGCAGTTGAAGTACTTGAAGTGTTGAGGTTGGAGTGGGTGTCATTGAACACTAAACCAATTTTAAGCTTTCCTTAGAGGCACCGCTTCACAAAGGCACTTCACAAATCTCTCGAGCAGCTTCCGTGGCTTCGGTACGTCAGTAAAATGCATAAAGCAAAAGGTGTCTGTCAACAGTGCTCTTGTTTGGTGGAGCTCACTCTCTCCCTGGCTCATTTGCATCTCATGCTGCAACGATAATGCCGTGCTTCGTTGGCTCATAGCATGGCCAATAGATGGCGCGCTATCTAAGTTCAGCGTTATGCTTAGGCATTGGTGGAATTACCTCAATGGAGAATTAATTTTTTTGTCCCCTTGACGAAAATGCTTCGAACTTCACGAAGGCACCTTGTGAAGTGATGCCACTTTTCTGCTTTTCTGACCTGAAGGTCGCGGGATCGAATCCCGGCCGCGGCAGTTGCATTTTCGATAGAGGCGAGAATGCTTGAGGTCCGTGTGCTAAGCTTTAGGTACGCATTAAAGAACCCTGGGTAGTCGAAATTTCTGGAGCCCTCCACTATGGTGTCTTTTATAATCATATGTCTTTCATAATCATACTTCGCACCTCCACCAAATACCGTATTTACTCGAATCTAAGCCGATGTTTCTTTTTGGAAAAAACGATGTGTGAAAGTGGCGGGGGTCGGCTTAGATTCGAGTACCATGATTAAGTTTTTTTTTTTTTCTGGCCTTGCGAATTTCGGGGGTCAGCCTACAATTGAGGGCGGCCTAGATTCAAGTAAATACGGTATGTTATGGGGAAGAGACAGACTCAAATATGTACAGATGTATTTACAACTGGCTAGGCGAGCAGTGCTGCCAATACGAACAGCTCGCGCCAGTCTATATTTTGTCGTCCTTCGCTTCTTGATCGCAATGCCACTTTTACGAAGCAATATCGTGGTTTTGGGATGTTAAACCACAACAGTTACTATTATTATTAGCTTTACTGTTTTAGTTGAAGTGCAGCAACGGGAAGGCTGCTGAGACATCTCTTGCCTTTTTGTGACCTTCTTCCGTACCATTCTTTCGCTGTGCCAGATGATGGACATGAAGATTTTCATAGACACAGACAGCGACATCCGGCTAGCGCGGCGGTTACAGCGTGACATCACCGAGCGGGGCCGTGACCTCGAGGGCTGCCTGGCCCAGTACGAGCGTTTCGTGAAGCCAGCCTTTGACCACTACATAGCGCCGTCCATGGTTCACGCTGACCTCATTGTGCCCAGAGGTTTGTATTCATTCGCAGCACCGCACACTTGCATTTGCTGTTCAAATATGCATAACTTTCGCTGTCTCCATGGAAAATCTTTGTTTAGTGAAAACCCATTCTGAATTGCACTTTCTCAGTATACTCGTGCTTGAGACGCCTTAGAATATGTCGCATTAGATAGTTGGAGTGTTTCCAGTATTCGGGTATACATCGGGGTGTTTGTGTAACACCAAGTTGTTGGACTGTGATAGCGACGTCTTATGATGCTTCACCTAACTCCAGTTTTAGACGTACTATTCTTTGCGTTTAAAAGGTTAAAGGCAATTTGTTCGTGGTTATGCTATTGCTGAAAATTTACACATGCACCAAAAATTGCTTTCTCCTTCACGAAACTGCTTGGCAAGCGGGCTCTACTAAGCAGCATATGGGAGTGGCAGCAGATAATCTCTGAGGCGAAATGCCGTGACTTGTAGTTACCGCGGCTGCTCACGAGATGCTATCACAAATGCTGACATCGTGCATCTCTGAACAAGAGGTAGTGGCCAATACGCTCAGGCGCTAGGTGGTTTCCAGCTCGCTTATGGCAAAAAAAACAAGAAGAAAGAAACGTGCACAATTTGCGCGAGAAGTATGCTTATACTGATTCGATCTGAAAAACTTTTGCAGCAGGTATTTAAGGAGGCAGTAGAGTAACGTTAAAGCCATTCTACATCTTCAAAAGGTGTTGCAGGGCCCCATTAGGGATACGAGATTTAGGAAAATTACTAAGACAAATAAAGTGTGAATAAACTGTTAACTGAAACAGACAGTGCTCATGTCGACTGAATTTTTCATTGTCTTCATTTTATTTACACTGTAAATGACAATGGCTATTTCACTGATCTTAATTTCTGGCTTGTGCCCCGACTTTGAGGAAACTTGCAACACTTTTGTTGCAATGCTCATGCTGAATTTGAAGATGCATTTCCAAACCCGATGCCTTGCGCTGAAATGCCAGGACTTTTTAAATGGGAAAGTTGCAAGTACACTCAAACCTCATTATGACAAAGTTGCATCCGACATGAAAATAAGTTCGTTATATCCAAACATTCGTTATAAATAGGGATGGGCAAATATTCGGGCGTTTCGAATACAGTATAGACCGCTTATAACGTAAGTCGCCGGAGTCGCGAATATCCGCACTATAAGCGGTACCGCACTATAACCAAAACAACCTTCTTCAAAGGCTGCACTTGCGCAAAACGTGTTGAGTGTGTAGCCTCGTGTGTCCGATAATCGACATATGCGATTTGGGGCGCTTACAACCACTTAAATCTCCGAATGTTCAAAAATTAACCGCCAAAGACCCGCATTGCCAACGAAATGAACACGGGGGGAAAAAGCAAACAAAACAAAGTGCCATCGCGGAAATTCGCCGACTACGTTTCAGGCCACCTCGAGGTATGCGCATTACACAGAAACCATGTCGAATCGCGACCGAAATTTGACGTGCTGAGCGGTACCGATCGTTCGATTTCACGGGCGCGCACGCGATGTCCAAGACATTGCAATCGAATTTGGAACCACCATTCGAGAGTTGCATGTGCCAACCATGCCCTCGTTTTCATTAACGATATGATTCTCTTCCCTTCAAGTGCAGCCATCGCAAAAAGTTTCGTTGATTCCGCACCAAACCGCAACTTTCATCGCCCGCAACCGCTACCGAAAAGCAACCAACGCTGATTAGGCCTAGCATGTGGTTCAGCATGTTGTCGTTGGAAGTTTCTCCAAGACAACATGAAGATCGGACGTCGAAAAGATCGCACTCAAGCACTAACCCAAGAACAGCGCGCATGATACGAAGTTTGTGCGATTTATGTTCGCGGCTGGGAGATCAACGGCGACAAAAGCCCGCCAAGCTCGTTTAAGTCCGCGCACTGGCAGAAAAGGCGAAAGCTTGCGTCATGAAGCCGCAAAACTTTTCAATTTGTGGACGAGGTAGCAAACGCGATATCTGTAGCAAGTGTGATAACGACGACGCTTTTCCCGACAGGAAACTTACTTTAAAGCGCACTTGATGAGGTCGCGATCGTACGTTCCACGCGTAACGCGCTGCCGGCAAGTGGCCGCGGAGCCTTGCCGCCGCCAGTGCAAAGGCTACTTCGTCGCCTAGGCAACCACCATCCTTCCCCACTCGGTGAGCCCGCACAGCGCTGCCGCGGTCTTTTTCCTCCCTCCGCCCCTCGTTCGTTCACTGTGCGTGCCCTCGCCCTTCGTAACGACCTCGTCGCTCCCTCCGTAGCGGCGTACCTCCTTTGAGAACCGCACTCGCTACCGCGTTTGTCAGAAATATTTTCTCGCAACCGCACTATAAACGGTATTTCATCTTGGGGGACTGCATAATAAGCGGTATGCGTATACGTGCGGTTCTATGGGAGGGTAAACGGGAGTCAAGAAAGACCGCATTATAACCGGTCCTACACTATATGCGGTTACGTTATAAGTGGTCTGCACTGTATTCAAACGAATATTAAAGTATTCAAATTCGCTGCGATACGAATTTATATTATTCGAAATTTTGAAGTATTCGAAATGAATATATACGGAAATGAATATAGGACGGATCCCAACATAAAACAAAATGATGTTTATTAACGTAGTAGCAGCAGCAGGGCAAGCATGCCGATGCTGCGCTTCGAAAGGTTAGAGAAACAAAACATGAAATCAAGCTTGGTAGCTTGGGTTATATAGCCAGCAGTGGTGACGTCAGCCTCCGACGAAACTGTGTGGCGCTGTCGTTTATCGGAAGCGTGTTGCAGCAAGTAGCTGTGTCACGCCGGGCTAATCAGTGACGAGACGGAGGCTGCGTAAGTCTGTGCGCAGTGGTCGCCACATCACCCCCCCCGCGGAGTGCAGAGCCCTCAGGGTCTGTAGAAATCTGGGAGGCGTACCAGACGTCCAGAGCGTGTCGTGAAAGGAGCGGGCTGCGACGTCGGTGGCTGTGGACGGACGCCAGTTGAAAGAGTGGCGCTGCCAGGGTCGTTCGCCGCGATGTACGCGGGCTTGAGTCGGTCCTGTCCTGGTCGGTAACACGGAGTGGCGAACGGGTGCTCAATTTTTTCCTGGGGGTCGGGGCTGAGAGTGGCGTAGAGGACGGGTGTAGAAACCTAGTGGCTTTTGCGAGCTGTTCCGCTGACGGGCGGCGCTGCGGAGAGACGCTTCAGGAGGGCCGAGTGGATCCGCGAAAGAGAGGTCGCACCGGGCGCGCTCGTCGACGAAGGCGGGACCGTCGTGGCCACCAGTACCGGGGAGGGTGCCGGCGCAGTCCTGGATGACAGGGTGCTGCCGTGAGGGTGCAGTACGACGCTGCCATCGTGCGCTAGAAAAACCTGTATGCGCTGCTGGGGAGTCACTGCCGGAGTCTGTGGAACCTTGCTCACCACAATCTGCACGCTCTCTGTGACTGGTGCGGGCGCGACGGGCACAGAGGACACCATACTGCCGCTCGTCGAGATGAGGGGCGCCGACAGGGTGCCATGATGGTGGTGGTCCTGCGCCAGCATCTGCGGCTGGGTGAACGTCGGTATCTACGACAGGGACTGGTGCTGGTCTGTCTGGAACGCACCCAGCGTAGGCTGGGCCAGCATGGTCTGCACGTGCAGCATGGCCTGTAGCTGTTGTAGTGTCAGGGGCTGTCCCGGGACTATGGTAAACGAGGGGGGGCGGCATCATGCGCGGCGGCGCCAGAATGATGTTGGGCCTTGGCCCCAGATTCTGCGGACGACCAGGGTTGGGGTGCCAGGTGTGGCCTTGTGCTGGTCCGTCCAGGGAGACTGGGACCGGGTGGTCGCGGTCGGTGCGGGCGTCGTCATGTTTGCGCTGCCGCTCGACAGCTTGGGCAGGATCGGTGGTCGGGACAGTATGATGTTCGAAGCCAACCAGCGTGGTCGGGACAGTCTGAGGTGGCTCGGTTAGGGTGACACCCGTGGTGTCAGCGAACACCTGACAAGCAGCGCTGGTTCGGGTGTCGCACACAGGATCAGTAGGTGCTGATGCCGTCACGGGGGCTCGTCTGCCGTCGCGGGCGGTGCTGGGGGCTCGTCTGCCGTCGCGGGCGGTGCCGGGGGCTCGTCTGCCGAAGCGGGCGGTGCCGGGGGCTCGTCTGCCGAAGCGGGCGTGGGCACGGCTGCTGCGGCGGGTGCGGGCACGGCTGCTGCGGCGGGTGCGGGCACGGTTGCTGTGGCGGGTGCGGGCACGGCTGCTGCGGCGGGTGCGGGAACGGCTGCTGCGGCGGGTGCGGGCACGGTTGCTGCCGGTTGCGGTGGGGCTAGCACGAACCCTCGAAGTTGGTCGTATGCCTGCGGCCCAAGAGGAGGCACAACGCGTCGCAGAGCAGGAGGAAGCATAGCTACCGTGATGGCGTACTTGTCCTGCTGCGAGACGATGTTACGCAGGGAGAAACCAGCCTCCATCTTGATGAGCCAGATGGCTGGACATTGCGGCCAGAATTCGGGAAACTCCGGCGGAAGCAAGATGCAGTGCGCCGTGGTTTCATCCGGTCGCAGCGCCATCGTGATAGGCGTGTCAGAGGTCGGTTGACTCGGCGTGAAGGTCCCGTGGAATCTTCTGGAAGGTCATTCCAAGGTCCGGGTCATGGCGGTGCGGTTTGTTCGTTTTCCGGGTCACCAGATGTGGGATGCGGGTCGGTGAAGGACGGATCCCAACATAAAACAAAATGATGTTTATTAACCTAGTAGCAGCAGCAGGGCAAGCATGCCGATGCTGCGCTTCGAAAGGTTAGAGAAACAAAACATGAAATCAAGCTTGGTAGCTTGGGTTATATAGCCAGTAGTGGTGACGTCAGCCTCCGACGAAACTGTGTGGCGCTGTCGTTTATCGGAAGCGTGCTGCAGCAAGCAGCTGTGTCACGCCGGGCTAATCAGTGACGAGACGGAGGCTGCGTAAGTCTGTGCGCAGTGGTCGCCACACATGTTTGACCACACATAACCCCCTGTAAAGGTGGTTTCACTGCAGCGTCGGTTTGCTGTGCCGTGAAACTACCCATCCAGGGGAAGTCTGCACTGCCATGAAGCCACACCTCAAGGTTAAGTGTACATATTTTTTTCAGTGTAAAAGCATATGATATGGGCTTATGTGCACTAAGGATAGTAATTTTTAAATTGTAACGTATTGTACCCCTTATAACTTGCACCCTACTGCTATTCAAATCTTGATAATATTCAAGCTTGCTTCCAATTTCAAACCAAAAAAGTGACATTCACTCATACCTAGCTCCAATCCTTAAAGATATTGTGCAAAGGTCATGACAAAAATGCTCATTTTTCATACTAATATGTGATACATGCTATTCGAACTATTCGATTCGAAATTATTCGACCAAATCACTATTCGCTTCGGATTCGCTTCGAACCTCAAATTCATTATTTGCCCATCCCTAGTTATAAACGTATATTTTTAACACTGTATCTATGACATGACTATTTATTTACATCGTTATATATTGAGGTTTGAGTGTAGTCATCTCCCCGAATGTAAAAGTTACCTTTGTTTATGATCATCGTGGTAGCTTAGTAGTTAAGGTGCTGCGCTCCTAATTTCGAGGATGTAGGTTCGATACCCAGTCACAGTGGTTGCATTTTGATGGGCGGAATGCAAAGGGCACCTGTGTACTTAGATTGAATTGCACACTAAAGAACCCCAGGTGGTCAAAATTAACGTGGAGTCTCCCACTATGGCATGCGTCATAATAATGTTGTGGTTTTGGCACCTATAACCCTAGAATTTGATTAGATTTAAGTTTAATCTCATCTTGATTTACACAGAAAGGTTTGCGCATTGTTAAGTTCTCAAGAAATTTATCGTGTTCCAAGATCAAAACGGACAACGCGACTTCATAAAAGTAGCTCGGAGGAGGAGGAGAAACATTTACTTGGCACCGTATACGCGGAGCTGGAGTTCAGCGTGCGAGAGTTCACTTTTGGTCAGGAGACCTTGGGCCCCGGCGGCTGCCTCTGCCCGCTCTGTGACCCACGCTTGCGTTTCCAGGTCGGAGCGAGCAGCGTGGCTTCCCACTGCTGAGGAGTAGTGATATGCGCAACCTGGGGATTATTAAGTTGCTGCGTTTTAGGGCAGCCCCTGAGGATATCGTAGAGATTTGTGCCCTCTTTTTGGCAGAATTTGCAACAGCAGGAGTAAACTGAGGGTTTGATACACTATGGAATAAAGGGGGTTGGCAAGGATATCTGTCTGTAGTTTCCTCCAAATTATTTCCTGTCTCTTATTTAGAGTTTTGTGCACGGGGAGATACACTAATCTGGCTAGACGGTAATCTTGCGTTATCCCCTGAAACGTCACCATTCGGTCTCGTGCCGACGGTCCCCAGGCTCTCGGCTCCGGTACCCTCATGGAGGACTGAGCTTACCTGGAGATTAGAAGATGACAGCACAGGGTCAAATTGATTAACTTGAAATGTTGGATGCCGGACTGGTGACTAACTTATCGACTTTTGTGGAATCGTTATTCCAACTGCTTTAGTATTTAATTGCCTTTGACTCCGAAGCGGTTATTGACTACATCAGTTCTGTGAAAGAGCATGACTTTGCAGTAACAGCTGGCTTCGAGGGACTGGTCATCATTGGCAAACTACCCGTCAAATTGTTGTCTCGTGACGTTGCTTTGTCTTGGTGCTCAAGATAAACTTATGCTGCTGGTTTCAACACAGTACTAGAGTCTGTTACAACCTAGCGAAAAATATAAGCTTTTCCCAAAGAACTGCAGTGTGCCTGCTCTTCACCTGTGCAACGCCTCCTCTATTTTTTCAATGCCAGCCAGATGCGCCTGATCTGGCTGTTCACCATCCTCTCCTCTCGACCTTTCCTACTCTCCCCTGTCGGCTAGCCTTCGCGCCTGCTTTGCGGTTAGAAGGGAGAGTACCTTTTAGGTGGTGCCTCACGACGGATGTAAGACGAGGTACTTTTTTTGCTCAGTTGCGTTCAGATTCGCGGGGCGGCGTCTTGCATCCCTCACGATGCTACGTTGGCCGTCACGCTGGCTCTCTGAGAGACGCGGTGTTGTAAGATGGCGTGTCTCCGTTCGTGGCGCTGTGCGGGCTACCACCGAGGACGCGTCATGGCGACCCTGCTGCATGCGCAGATTTCAAATGTGCCACACAAGCACTGTGAGGCAGCGACAGCATTTCTTCGAGTGACAAAGGAAGGAGTATGAAAGAACAAATCTTACAGATGCGTGATATAGGAGAGGGACGGCGTGTGTGCCGCGTCTCCACGGAAACACGCTCAGACGCTCACGTGAGGCAAGCTGTTGTACCCCTTTATGTGCCGTCGCACTGCGACCACTCCCTGAACTAAGGCGGACCAGGGGTTCCCATTTAGGAGCTAGCGTTTGCAGTGGCATTGAAAAAATAGAGGAGGCGTTGACCTGCGCAAGCCAGTCATGCTAGCCGATTTCTGCTCAAACTGTAAGGACTTTTTCTCGGCTAATGTAAATACACTCAAACCTCATTATAACAAAGTTGCATCTGCTACGAAAATAACTTCGTTATATCCGAAAATTCGTTATAAACGTTTATTTGTAACACTGTAGCTATGACAAGACTATTCCTCATTTACTTCGTTATAACCAATAATTTGTTATATCTGTGTAGTTATAACGAGGTTTGAGTGTACCATGCATATTAAGAGTTAAAGGTTCGTCTTTCGTACCTAAAACGTTTGGCTTAGCAGTGATGCCAGAGTCTCTGACGAAACTTACCAGGACATTCAAGTTTCTGATCAAATACCAGTGACAAACGTGTGTGTGTGTGTGTGTGTGAGTGTGTGTGTGTGTGTGTGTGTGTGTGTGTGTGTGTGTGTGTGTGTGTGTGTGTGTGGAAAAGTCAACTATGTGAAACACTCTGAGAAATGCTTGACATCAGGTAAATGAGTAAGCGCTATTGGATGGAGCATTTATGCAAGTTCTCTGGGTGAGGGACAGTGACAGCTGGGGGCGGAGCCGACATTTTCTCTTCAGTTGTAACAGATTGTAGTTGTGCCCCGCTGCTTATGCCCTTTAGGTTGACTGTTGAGGTCGTGTCGTTGAAACTTCAAGGTGGATTTTGGAAATTATCATTATTTTTTTCTTTCTGTACAGGCTTTCCTTTTCTGTAACTCTTCTCACAGCCTCGAAGTAATGTCCTAAAATTTTGTTTTTTAGGTGGCGACAACCACATTGCCATCAACCTGATCGTTCAGCATGTCCACACGCAACTAGTCTCGGTGAGGCTGGCATCAGATTCACCGGGTCATGAGACTGTCGCCATTATTTTTTTGCACTTGTTATAATTGTCCCATTTAAAAATTTTTTTTTTCTAGCACACTAGTGTAGCTTTGCATGAGGCACCATTTCTGCTTTTTCATTTGCAGCAATGACTGCATGCTTTTCTTAACCAGACTTGTTACGAGTAGCCTGCTTGGACGTTCTCGAAATTCTTCACTTGGTCAGACATGCTGCATGCGTCTTTTCTTTTGATTTTCTCTCTAATGCATGCTTAAACACCCTCCATGTCAAAAAAAAAACACTTGGTGCTTTCTCTGCACTGAACTATTAGAATAGGTGCTATCTATGCTAATTCACTGAAGAACTGAAACATTAGACGAAGCATGAGCGACAGCAGAAAACGTTATTCTTGGCTTATTTGTAGTTGAATTGGGCTGTCGGAAATGACGATTTTCAGCAAGCTGTTCAATACCTGGCTTTTATGCAAGCTTACGATTGCTGTAGGATTTGCTGGCCTCGTTGAAAATGCTTACTCATTTAGCTTCACATTGATTGTGTTGTTGTGGATGTGGCTTTACAGCAGCTTAAGGCTTGGTATCCCACTGCATGTATTTGTTATTGTTACAAACTTTGAATTAGCTATTGTGGGGCGATTATTAGTTGAGAGGATAACTTAAAGGGCCCCTAAACCACCCAGAGGTCAAAATTTAGTTGTGGTGTTGCAGTTGTGCTTGAGTCTTCGACAAACAGGCATGCCGCAATAATTTTTCGAAACGTTACCGTAATAGCAGAGCTGCACGTGTTTGATGATCCAAAAGCGGCCCCCGCTCGCTTCGCTTGTTTCTTCACTAAGCTCCGTTTTTTAGCTCGTCTCCTGGCCGAGTGCGCCTCCTCGAACGGCGAGGAGGAAGAGTGGTCAGTGTGCATATCTGTGAGCAGACAAACAGGTTTTTTTTTTTTTGTGTATGACATCACCAGAAGCGAATGTTGACGTCACAGCCAACTCTGGGGATTACCGAAACGCCCGGAGAGGAGAGGGGATTGTTTCTTGGAATTCGTGGCGCGCCTGCGGCTCATAGTGCTGCCACGTTTGGCGCTGCTCATCATAACAGCATTTTGAACTCGATGTACGCGCTTACTTCAAATGTTACAAAAAATTGGAGGTGGTTTAGGGGCCCTTTAATGGACGCGAAGGCTCTTGAGACGGATGTAATTGTTTGTATGTCACTCCTCGTATTTCAAAACTTTTGAAAGAATGTCTGCATGCTACTGGCATGCTGTACATGAATAACTGTTTGCTTTTGTGATCATATTCTGTATTGCGATCTGAAGGCCATTGTATGTTGGGAAACTGAGATGCGTCATCCTTGCATGCATCTAAATTCGTCAAATGTTTCTTGCTTTAGTGACATGTCAAATGTGCAAATTTTTTTTTTTCGCCCAGTTAGTATGTGCACCTAAATCATAAAACAAGCATGCGTTGCATGTGAAACCTAGTGAAAGTTACCTGTTTCCATGCACACTGAAGAAAATGTTCCAGTAGTGTTCATGAAGGTCATCTGATGTGCGGTACAGTGTTGTTAAGGTCAATAAATGACATTTCAAGGGCCACTGGACTAGTTTTATCATGGTCTAGTCTTTGTAACGCTGTACACTAAAAAAAAAGGGCAAGACGAATTCACCTGATCGCACCACTAGATTCGGCTACAATCTTCGGTTGTCCATATGCTTGGCGCACCCCCCGTACTTATGCTAAGCTTCAGTCTTTCAGGAAAAATGAGAGTAACAGGCTTGTCCACTCTTACGGTGAACACTGCTCAGCGTGGCCGAGCTCCGTGAAGTGGCGGTGAATCCAGTGTGGCCACGCATTGAAGCTAAGTGGCGCGGGCACACAGGGTGCTTCGTGTCGTCTGCTACCGCAGTGGAGCACGCCGCTGTTGCTTTGCGGTGAAATACAGCAAGAATGGCGTGTCCCTGTGCGCTTTGGATCGATGCGCCACCGCACCGGATGCACTGACGCTCCAGGGAGCGCAGCCACGCTGTGCTGTGTTCACCCTAGGAGTGGACAAGCCTGTTCACGTGATACTATACTGTGCACAAAAGAAGTTGAGTAGCACTTGCCATAAGATTGCAGCTATAGTTGCTCCATAGTGAGGTAATAATGCCTAATACTTTGCCCACTCAGCATGAGAGGCAGTGGTCAATCAGAGCAATACAGTCGAATCCCGCCATAACGAATACCGCTACAACGAAATTTCCACCACAACGAATAATTTTCGATTACCTGTCAGCTGCCCATAGAAACTAATGCGAAAAATGTCTCGTCACAGCGAATACTTTTTCTGGGTATTTCCGCTTGAACGAAGTTTTCACGAGTGCCACCACATAAGAAAAAGGAGATTGCCTAGGATTGCCACGAAATTTCGCTAGAAACTCGACCATTTCTCGTTGCCAAAAACGTGCGGCCGCATCGCAAGACCCGTGTCTTCATCGGTGACATGCTTTCTGCCACCACACGCACATACCGGTAAATTATTCGCCATTGAGATGCTCGGTGACAGATCGTCCATCCGCCATGATGCTGCCGGCGGGTTCGATGAGCGTGCGGGCCGCGGAAGGATCGCTTCTCAAGCACTCCTGCCATTGTTTTGACGTTGCACTCAAAACAAAACTACTGCTCGTCGTCGCAAGCCTTGCGATTGTGAATGACATCCACAGCATTTTGAAGGCACACACGCGCGGCCAGCGCGCACCTAGTCCAAGCGTAATTACATTCCGCCGCAACCGCTGCGAACACAAATGCGGTCGTGTCGCGATCATGGGCGACCACGAAGGTACGCACGTATCCAACATACGCGCACCGATTTAAAGCAATGCTGCGGTCAAAACCGCGGTAGACGCGATCATAAATAGCAACGACACAGTTCTGAAGGCACGCGCACGGCCAGCGCGTGCAGATTGAAAACGGAACTACCATTTGCCGCAACCGCTGCGCAGAAAGCCGCAGTCGCTATCGTCGCAATCATCGATAGCGACTGCGCTCAAGTACACAGCCAATACACCAGAAGAAAGATTAAAGGCAATAAAGTCGTAAAACGGCACGAAGCGTTTCTGCTTTCCTTTCGCTCGCTTATGACTGTGGTAGTGCGGAGCTACAGCACTTCGTTTTCAGCATTTTCGGTTAGCCTCTAGTGGACTTTGGCACGCTCCTTCATGGCGCTACGCGCTCAGCACGTTTCGAGGGCAGCCTGCATATAGCATTTGCTCGTGTATAACCTACATCTATAACTCGCGTATTGACACAAAGCCGCCTTCCTTGCATTACCGTGAAGCCAAGTTGCGCACCGAAATTTGCGTATAACCCACACCCCGAGTTTAGCGCTATATTTTCTGTATATTTTATGCGTGTTATAAGCGAGAAAACACATTCACTCGGTGTGCGGCCAAGTACGTCCGAGTTAGGTTAAATGCAAAGGACAATGCATGCGCTTGCTGGGACCAAAGGATGAGTCATGATCATCAGACCTTCCTAACTTTTGCGGTCTATAGATGAAATTTCGCCGCAACGAAATTCTGAGACAACGAACTTTTTCGCGCGTCCCGTCAATTTCATTGTGGCGGGATTTGACTGTACTTGTTCTTTTAAGTGAGTCAAATATTGGGAATAATCATAGAATGGTTGCTCTAAATACTATTAAATGTCCACCTTGTGTGAAATTTAATGTGTAGCAAAAGTTAGGACGTAAATAAGATTCGCAGGTATGGGGTTTTATTTAAATCACATCAAATATTTACAAAATACAGACAGAAGAGTACGTAAAAGAAAAGCTGTCTATAGTCGGATACAACTTAAGAAGTCTGCAAAGGCCCCGCCAAGGTGATCGAAGCGCGGCAGCCGATCTCCTCTCGCGTCTGAAGAAATAGTCCCGCTCATGCATTCGGCAGTGTTCTCCCATGGCAGAGTCACCAGCCGTCAGGCTCATGACCTCCGCCTAGAGTGTGCGCCCCATTCGTGCAGGCTTGCGTGCATCTGCCTTTAACCCTTTCGGCCCTGGCGGTGTCAATTGACCCCATTACAAAACATTTACCCTAGCATCTAGGAAATGAAACCAAAACTGCCCATTCTTGGGGGAATACTTCTTCAATGATTCCCACTGCCATTGACACCAAAATAGTGACATTATTGCGGAGCTGGAAGCCGCAAAGAAGAAGAAGCTTGACCGAAGTCATGGGTGACGCCGAGGCAGGTCAGCTGAGGCGGGTGAGCGCCATTTTCGGATCGACGTACCGAAGCTGTTTCGATGAGTATCGCACTGAAAAATGAGACGTGGTTCACATGTTGTGTACTCTAGTGAATAGCCGGAAAAAAGATGCCATTTTTCTCATTTCACAACCGCTGAGCCCTGATGACCTAATTTGATGTCATGTCTGTAAATCCATTATTACTTGTACCACTGGCTCAATTTTTCGTTTGTGGTCTTCTGACGTCATAACTATTAGGAAAACACGCAGAAAGAAAGTCCCCGACCAAAATAAAAAATCCAGGGCTGAAAGGGTTAAGGAGGAAATGCCGCAGACTTCTCAAGTTGTATTTGACTATAGACAGAAAAATATTTGCTAAATAAACTGCTATACGATATGCAGTGCCATCGTCTCGAAGTGACCGGAAGGCACATACATGGCAGGTCATCATGATGACTAGAAACACTCACTCTACTGAGTGGCCTCTTAAATAACAAGGGAAGTATGCTGTTTATATGAAGAATCGCTCACCATAGTTCTTCATGAAATAAACACTTGATCGCACTAGATTCGTATGCAACGCACAGTTCCCTATAGTACAGATAAATAAGTTGAAATTGCGACACTCTTAGTTAATTAAGAGAGGAGGCAGAACGCAACACAGTCTCGGTTTAGCCATATCTACCAAATCGAACTGTGGTGGCAACCCTGCTTAAATGTTTATTCTGGAAAGTATTTAGATATGTGAGTGTACTGTGGATGAGTGCATTCTTGAAGGCACTTCCTGAAAGATATCTTTACTGGCAAGTCTGCACTATTGTCGTGTGACTTGCTTTGTTTTTCTTCGTTGTCATGCATCTTGTTTGATCATGAAAACGTGTTTAATCATATAGTATTCAAGTACATTATTTAACCACACATTCTGTTCTTTTTGTGGACGATGAACACATAACAACTTGCATGTTTTATTGCTATCTGGTCACTTGGTTTTGTTGGTTGCGTTTTACTGCAGTAGACTCAAAAATGTAAATCACTTAAATGGAACTGCTGCTTGATTGGAACAACTACCTCTAATATGATTGGTTGGATGACAGGTTCACAGTGGTCAGTAAAAGGCGACACACACAGTAGACTAAATAAATAAATAAATATATATAATATTTATTTTATGATATTTTGTCTTGGTTTTGACAGCTTCAAGGGCAGATCATTGACATGAGGTCTCCTCTTTCGTCTTTTCATCTTTGCCTTACAGCGGGGCCTGAAACTGCGCTCCAAGATGGCCGAATCGCACACTGACCAGCCCTTGCCAGCCTCGCTGCATCTACTTCCGCAGACGCCTCAGCTGCGCGGCATTCACACTTTCATCCGCAACCGGGCCACGCAGCGTGACGAGTTCATCTTCTACTCCAAACGGCTCATGCGTCTCCTCATGGAGTACACTGTGGCCCAGCTGCCCTTTCAGGATGCCACTGTCGAGACTCCTCAGGTGATAAGCCGTGCTCATTCATTATAGTTGACCTCGTTATAATGAAGCAGAATTCGGACCTTAGATTAGTTCGTTATATCCTATATTCGTTGCAACAGTAGAGATAAAAACGTGCTCCAACAAATTGGCAATCTGGATTGCGCAATAATTCTAGATACAAAAGTAAAGTATTGTAGGCTTCAAGCCCACTATAAACGAGCTAATTCTTACCTGTCTCCTTGTGGCATATCAAACTAAATAGACCAGAACATGAGAAGAGGAAATTGCAACAGAACAAAATTTGTTTGACAAAACTGGCCCGCCATGGTGGTTATTTGACCCGCCATGGTGGTCTAGTGGTTATGGTGCTTGAATGCTGACTCGAAGGTCGCGGGATCGAATCCTGGCCACTGTGGCTGTATTTCAATAGAGGCGAAATGCTAGAGGCCCATACGTATACTTAGATTTAGGTGCATGTTAAAGAACACCAGGTGGTCAAAAATTCCCGGAGCCGTCCGCTATGATGTCCCTCATAATCATATCATGGTTTTGGGACTAAAAATTTTAACAATTATTTTACCCCTGTATTCTAGAACGTTCCTCCACTCAGCGCTGCACCTCGGCTTGAAAATGTCGACAACAGCGCCGCCCATAGGCAGAAATGGTCACTGCGTATGAATAATAATCGGCAGCAGTGCTTCATGATTGCGACATCATTTTTAGCGAGGTGATGGCCCCGTGATAAACACTTTCGAGTGAAGAATATACTTCAGGTCGAGACTCGTTTGAGAATATGGGGAATTGGACCCTCTTGAACTTTGCTTTATAACTAATGGCTTTCTTTACTGGAAGATCTGGAGCAGTCACTAGAATCCTGTGCGCATGCATTCGGGTTGCATCACTCTGAATCTGCCTGTGGAAGGTGGACGTACTCCACGGGAGATTCACGTGGGAAGCTAATGCATGGCTTCACACAAACCATATTTCTTGTTCAATTCACCTGATTATCTACCTTGGCTGAGGAGCAAGGGAGCGCTCTGGTGCAAAGCAGCTTGATTCAATACAACCAGAGGAACGCGCCAATTTACACCATATGACCAATGCTGCCAGGCAAGAATATTCCATTTTCATTGCTGTTCTTGTTTTCTCGTCAATGCAGGGCATCAGTTACAATGGCAAGCGCAGCGCAGCTGGCAAGATCTGTGGTGTGTCCATCCTCCGCGCTGGCGAGACTATGGAGCAGGCTTTGTGTGACGTCCTCAAAGATGTTCGGCTGGGAAAGATTCTCATCCAGACCAATCAGAGCACGGGAGAGCCTGAGCTCTACTATCTACGCTTGCCCAAAGACATAAAGGTAAGCGGTTGCGCCATTGCCCACTGCAGCAAGCTGAACTATTTCTCTGGTTTTGAGTTTGTACATGTTGATGTTCTGTTTTTGAGTGTGTGCGGGAGTGAAGCCGATTCACTTTGAAGTGATGCATAAAGTTTTGCTGGCATTCCTGTGAGAAGCTGTATATTGTTCAAGATGACCTTGCCAGTTTTGATGGGTAATGGTCTGCGGGTTAGCGTCATGTGGCAAAGCTTGTCACAATGGCTGCGAGACGGTGATGTGCTGAATAACTTTTCTAGGTGGAGGAGCCGTTATGAACAACACAGCTTTACGAAGTCAACAGATAACGAAGGCAAGGGGAGTGTAGGGGGAATTATTTATAATTGTTAATCGACGTATAGTAATTACGAGATAAATGGACATGAAAGTGGATAAATAAAAGTCTTGCTAACAGTGGAGACCGAACCTACAACCTTTGCATTGTGTGCACCTTCAAGCAGGATGATGGCAATGAAATAAGTGAGTAAATGTGCTTTTTGTTTGATAACTCTTGTTTATTTGACTGCTTCGAAAAAGTCCTGTGTGAAGAGAGCTGCGAGGCAACAGGGTCAAGTAGTTAGGTCATTCTGTGGTAGCTTAGAAGGTATAAAGGTGTCACAGGGCCCCTTTAAGGGGTTAGAAAAAGGCACTGCTTCAAGTTATCTAACTGCTATGTGCAGGACTACACAATCCTGCTGATGGACGCCACAGTGGCGACCGGTGCGGCATCCATCATGGCTGTGCGGGTGCTGCTTGACCATGACGTGCCTGAAGAGAACATCATGCTCGTGTCTCTTCTCATGGCTGAGTCTGGTGTTCACTCGGTGGCCTATGCGTTTCCCAAGGTTCGCATCATCACCACGGCCGTCGACCCCGTGGTCACCGAGAAGTTCTACATTGAGCCGGGCATCGGTAAGTTGGACTATAAGATTATGTATTGTTAGGCCAGTTTAAAAGTTCGTCCAACAACTATGTTAACAAATATCTGTTGTGGAATGCACGCACGTTTTTTACATGCTACCATATTTACTCTATTCTACCGCGCCCTCGATTGTAACGCGCACCCGTTTTTCGTGTGAGAAAAGAACGAAGCAGCTGTGCCGCATCTCGGGTGATGCTCCGACGGGCAACCATAGCGGTGGCGCTGTAGTCACATTGTATTGAAGCTGTCGGGAGCGTCTGCATTTGGCGCGCGCGTCATAGCCTACGGAAGCGTGTAATTGTGCATTTTTAGCACGTTCAATGCATTGTTGAGCCTTAATCGGTGTATCCACACTTGCAACGCGCCATGGTGCACGAGTGAATATGCAGCCGTGCCAAAATTGCGCCGCGACATTCCCTGTTTTCAGGAGCCTGCTGACCCACGAAAAAGGTGACGTACAATCAGATTTTGCACAGATCTGCCTAGCTGCTCACTCAATGTTGTGCGTTTGCAAGCAGTGCTTTGTGCCACGCTACGCCATAAGTGGTTACGGGTGCACTACGAAGAGTGAAGAAGTATCAAATTCACGACGAACGCATACGCTCGTTCTGTCAGTGGTCTCTGCGATATCCAGAGCATTGATCCTTATATGAGCTCTCATGCTCTGTTGTTTCATGAGAAACCCGAGTACAGATAACTTTATCACAACATTTATATTAGTGACGACTCAGTTTTATTGTGCCAGCTTTGTGTCGGATCATAATGCTGAAAGGCTTATCTCGTTTCAACCGCATGCTTTCGCGGTTACTGTGCATCGCTTATGCAAACTCCAAGGGCTTAAAATACCAGGAAGCCGAGCCAGGGAGCCGAGCCGAAGGAGTGCGTTTACCTCCGAGGCACGAACGCTACACATCAAGGGTTATCTTCATATTAAGGAGTGCAGTTGTATATATAGCCCGTCCATAGGCGTGCGCAGGGTTCCCCATTAAGGGGGGCGAAGGTTCATCGCAGCGCCCCCCCCACCCTACTAAGTCCATGTATGGGGCAGATTTGCGCCCCCCCCCCCTCTTACATGACTAGAAGGGTCAATGTATGGAGCAGATTTTGCGCCCCTCTTCTTAGATGATTAGGGGGGGCAGCCGCCCCCCCTGCCCCCCCCTGTGCGCACGCCTATGAGCCCGTCTGCTATTCTGCCTAAATTCACTATAACCAGTTCTCCTTTCCTATCGACAGCTTATATTGCACTGTTTTCCAGATCTTCTATTGGCGTAATGCCATTGCAAGCCAGCAAACGCTTGTTTATGGCTATGTTTTGTATTATAAATTTAGTTGTTTTATCTATAAAGTGCCAAAAGTGTAGCCAGGAGGGGCGGTGGTGCTCTATGCTTTGCAAAATTTAGTTTGCATACGTGCACATATATATGTATATATATACATGCACAAGTACGGGCAGTGAAGTCACACCTCCCCACCCCGCCCCATTAACAATATCCGTGCAACGCCCCTGAGGACGGGCACTATTTGTAAGCGGTGCATCTTTCGTCCAACTACGTTAGACTTGTGATATCTTTGAGGCCTCATAATGTCGAAAATGTCAAACTTACACAGCGCATTTGTAAAGAGACGCGCCATACACAGCTTTGCCAACGGTAAACGTGTGGTGCAGGGCCGTACCCAGGAATTTTTTTCGGGGTAGATATTTTAGTGTCACCTGAAAAGTTCAAAGAAAATATTTTGGGGTGGTGGTCCGAACCCCTCAACCCTCCTCCCCCCCTAGTTACGGCCCCCTGGTTTACGTATAAATAAGAGCATTTTTATTACGCAGTGCAACTGAAGTGTGCTAAACTCCCAGTAACTGTGATTGTTAAAATCTCATAACTCCGAAGCCAATTTCGCTTTAATTAACGCGTTGTCTGTTTTAGACCACAGGCTTCTCCCGATGTTCACAGCACAAATGTAATTTGTAGTGCGCCTAACTTCAGGTAACGTGTGTAATAATGCCGAGACTATAAAGCCCTACTGTGCCGATCAGCAATTTTTGTCTCACAATTGACATACCTTAGTAACCGTCTTAACCTCAAGACAATAATATTCGATCTCTCACATGGGCTTTTATCGGCCTTAAATTCGGCACTTCGACGTTTCATCCCTCAAGGGTTACGACAGCATGCTCTAGACATGAATGACGGGCAGGCACAAAAAAACTGCATCGATCTGCCCCTTCTTTTTTTTTTTTTTTTCAGGCAATTTTGGAGATCGGTACTTCGGCACCGAAGCACTCGAGTACTTGTGACAAAAGGGACGACCTAATGGTGGGACAGCAAGCCTGTGCACTGCCCCAGATGGGCACAGTACAACGTCCTGCCTTCAAGCGCACAACGTGCAATGAAACGGCGCTGCACAAGGCTTCTGATGTGTGACGAACGGTTCTGTGATGCTGACGTCGAATCTCGCCTTCTTCGTGACAAATCATTGACGAGAGGCAGCGCCTTTTCTTTTTTTTGTATGTATATATCTCGGAATGGGCGACTCGTCTGTGCTTGCCTTAATGATGCTACGCGAAAGAGTCCATTTGTTGAATTTCTCAGGACGTTGCGCTAGTAGATTTTTTGTAAAAGAGCGTGTCGATTGCAGGCCTATGGCGCGTGACCTGGCAGTCCTACTTGAGTTTGCTGTCATCGTTGTTGCGCTTTTTGGCTTTGTGGTCATCTAACTTTTGCAGGGTGACTTGAGCAACACGAATGCATTTTTTCATTCTTTCTGTGTATGGGTGGGCCGCTAAGACGCTACGAAATGAATTTCACGTTTTGATTTTGCTTTATACAGCATTACTTGCTTTCAGCCAAACTGAGAGAGGGTTTTTTGGGGGGCTTTTAACTGCCTCGCTCATACCGTCGGGTACAATCAATCAATCTGCCCGACTGAAGTTTCGTAACATTTTTCACACTTTGGGGGAAAACCTAGCTCCTACGTCCTTACCCTTTCAGAGCTCTGCGACGTGTTTGTCACTGTGCAGTTTTCTAGAAATGAAGGCTTTCCCATTTCACCAGACTTGCAACTGCTGCTAATGACATGCCAGAAGAGTTTGTTAAATGCAATCTGGCGCTTTCTAACCTTATAGAAGCAAATCTTGCAGTTTTTAACTTGACAAGCCGCAGTGTGAGATAATGGACCAGGAAAGTATTTCTCATAACGCGCCACATGTCCAGTATTTTCTAGCTTCAGAACTGTACTGCCATTCTTGAGCTTACCGTCATGGGCAAAAGCAGGATAGGGTGTGAAGACGTGCATTTTTTTGTTTAGTTAATGGATCTCTACTTTTCTGCTTGAAATGAATTTGCTCAGGAGGCTTTGCCCTTACGACGATTGCTTCTTTTCTTGTGATTAAGGGAACATGACATGTTTTGACGTAGAATATTTTCATTGAAGTACGTTCCTTGTATTGGGGGCAATGTAACCATAAATTGCGTGTCTTGAAAGGCGTACGTATCTCATGTTTGCAATACCAGGCCATTATTTTGATGCGAATTGTGTGTGCTGTGTTACTTTAGCCACTGGCAGTAGCGTGGTTAGTTGATAGTTCGTAATTACGTGTAGTGCTCAGACAATTCTAGCTAGTGAGGCTGTCTTCGTATTTTGTATTGTCAACTTTATACTGTATTTGACAACTCATGTGGCACAGTGTTGTTCGCGCATTGCAAACATTGCGCGCATTCTGATGCCGTGTCTTCTTAGTGTCGCGCAAAATGTAAAGCGGCACGTCAGTGCAGTTACGTGTAGTACTATGGGCTTTGGTAATGCACATTAATCGTTATCCATGTGCCTTTTTGTTCTGTGTGTAGCGAAAGTTCCTCGCCCTGCACGTTCCACGTTGCCCGCTTTATGGAAGGGGTTCGTACGAGCGGCTTCGACGTGCACAGCCGAGCTGACACTAGCTGTTTACCACTGCTGTTCCTATCCTGGGTGCACAGCATTGTCTCACTACTTGTTCAGTTGCGCCACCTTGCAGTCAAATACACATGATCTTGCAAGCACAGCTGTTCCTGCACAGCCGTTCCTGGGTTCAAGCACAGCTGTTCCTGGGTTTCGCTCCTTCATGAAGGAGCGAAACCCAACTGCTGCATCATAGTCTTCTCACTGGTCCTCTTTAATTTTATGATGTTATTGCATCGAGAGAACATGTTAACCAGTCAGTCAAAGTCTTATTGCCTGTATGGATGACGCTGCGGTTTTTATTTCGTGTTTCTGTCAAAGGTCATTAATGGTAGAACCTTGTTATAAAGGTATGCGACGTGAAAATATGTTCGTTATGTCTAAAACTTGTACGTATGCATATTCGTTGCACGCTGATATTGATGAGAAGCATTTTGGATTTATTTCATTATTCGGGAAAATTAATTTTATCATGGTCAATTATGTTGGGGTTCATCTGTAGTATTGTTGTTTCAGTGTTTTCCTTAATTTACTGGATTCCACTTGGAACAGTACCAAGGTGACGTCTGCAAGAGTGGACGACCCCCTGTTTCCTGTTGTTCGTAGTATGCACTCGGCACTTGTGATACAGGCCTTTAGGCTTTTGGGTATATATATACTTTTTCTTTTTTTACCCACGATTAAGGCATCCTTGGTTACTAAAGCTTGCCAGGAATGGCCTTAGTTTTTTTGTGCACATTCGTGGCTGTCCTCGCTGTATAATTGGACAGCATCAAGTCATTTCTTTACACAATTTTGGATATCTCCGATTATGAAATAAAAACTGTGGTACTTTAAACGGCACCTTGCCTGGCAGTGTTTATAGAAATAGGGAAAAGTGGCTCTAATAGTTTGCTTTCATTGTAATGGATGAGCAGTAACATGCGTTTGACGCACATGACGTATTAAATCAGCTCACAGTCACTTTGAACTGATCTGCACCTGTGTGCAGATTTCTTGAAATGTAGGTAGCATTCATGATGTAGCATTCATTAAATAGTAGAGCTGTGGGAATAGCAAAATTTTGGGTGCGAAGCGAATTCAAATATTGAAGTGTGTGTGCTAATCTAATCTAATATTTTTCGAATACTTCGAAGCTAAATTGCAGAACAAAAAGTTGGAGAGGATTCCTAAGCATATTCTTATGAGATAGCAACATGAAAGTGTTTCTTTTCGCTAGGTTGAAGCGCAATGTAGAGACCGAATTTTATTTATGTACATGATTTGGTGCAACCTAAGTGTTGCAGACAACACTTTACATGTGGTAGGCAAAGATGCCATTTCCTCTGCCTATCCTCCTCTTTCAACTGCTGTGGAAGCCCAACTGATGTGGCGGACAAGGGTGTGCTCGCTTCAAGTCCGGAGTTCCAAATTTGCCTCGTAGACGTCGATATATATAGGAACATCTGAAATTTTGGATGCTAAAAAGCTTCGGCTTCCGATTTTTCGGACTTGTGTCCAAATTTCAGGTCCAAAACAGCATTAATTGAGCCCTCACCTCTGCCACATCTTTCATCTCCATGTTGGAACCAGCGTTTTCTTGAGTTAATACACTTGCGACCGTAGCAGAGTGTGAAAGGCAGCTTTGCGGCAATACCGGGGTGTGATGAGGTGAAGCATATTGAAAATCTAGGGACCACTTTTAATCGGACGTTGACTGTCTCTTGGCAAAGTTCGATCGTAACGGAGCTTGAAAGGCAGCTTTGCCGTAATACGAGAGTGTAATGAGGTGAAGCATATTGAAAATCTGAAGGGGTCACTTTCAATTGGACGTTGACTGTATTTGTTTTTGGGAAGTTCAAATAGTAAAATTCCAGTGCAAATCGAATCGAATAACAAACACTATTCGAAAAATATTCGAATATTCGCACACCCCTATTAAATAGACAAAGCTTTTCACGTGCCTTGGTGTTCGGGAATACAACGAGCCATCGTTGCAAGTTGGTTGGATAAAGTGTACAATGGTAAGAATCTCCAGCTACTTCTGAAAATCATTGAATGTGTAATCCGTGCGACTGTGCAGTTTGGTACAATACCATAGAGATTGCGTCTATGTACGATTAAGCACTATCCACTTGGCATTATTTTGAAGCCAAATGCGTTCTTTGCTTGAGACTTCCAAATGTGCATGGCATGCAAGAGCGACTCCCGGAAAAGCCGCCTTCGGACGTTAAAAAAAAAAGCGCATTTCAAATGCAAGGTTACCAGTAGTGAAGAACTGTGGAATTGACTTCAAAGCATCTTAACTGTATGGCAGTGAACTATAGTATATATTAGAACACAACATGGCGCTATAGAGGAGTTGCGTAATTTACCCAGTGGAAATAGGGAGTGTCGTCGGATTCGTGCCGGAAATCTTGGCAGACAAACTGTTGTTGGATTTTGTGTAGCTCTCATTCTTCACGGTAAAGTGTGCGAGGGGTTGAAGTATGCAATTTCCTCAAAGAAAATGCGCGATTTAGGATTTGGCGTGTTACAGTCAACAAAATCCTGTTCAGACCCTGAAGCAACGCAAGGAGCAGTGAACGCATAGTAGTTTATTTTAAGCCACTCACTTTACGTGAGAGAAGACGTTGAGAGAAATCTCATTAGTGAAATTCCGAGAACTTCGCAGGTTTGTACAAAGTGCCTTGCACGTATAGTAATTACTCGTGCAAATGAATACATAACCATCTGCTGCATAGACCAGTTTTTTAATTGCACTCTTCCTGTCCAACTTTCAATGTCGTTACCGCAATTCTGGAATAAAATTCAAATCGGGTTGGGAGCCATCCTATGTATCCACACCCTTGGAACAAAGTCTTCAGGTATCATTGCATTGTTTCCTAAATGACGGAGAAGTGCAGAGGGGTCAATCTCATAATGTCAGCGATGAATGTCACACGCTCTCATCATTGTAAGCCAGATTACTTTTTGCCAAATAAGAGAATTTTAACGATTTTGAATTTTCCTTTGAGGGTGAAGTACTTTCGTAAATATAATGTACTGCTAAGACTCCATTACTTTTTCTTTGCACACTCTCATTCATCGTTACAGCTATATACCTTCTCTTTGCCCTCCAGGAAAAAAGCGTCGGGAATTTTTAATAAAATTAATTTTGTTCTAGTTTTCATCTGTTTTAGGCTGACACGGTATATGTGCGTTTCACAGAAAGAGTAAACTAGCTTGAGATCACCGCATGTACAATATGTTTTTTTCATTGTGCAAGCTTTTAATTCGTGCTTTACTTCTTAGCTACGTTTATGAAGCGAATATACCACACTGCTTTCTGAAAGCACGAAAAAAATCACAGCATATCCACGGAGTGAATGATGATGAGTGGGCGAAGCTGCGGAGGTTCATCGGTAAACCGTGAATCTTCCGTGAATTCTGCCCAGTACATCATCACCGACGTGAGATCGGGCGCGTTTATACTAAAGGTTCGATGAGAGTTATGACGACTTGCAGCTCACTTTAATTTTACATGTGCGCTGTGAATTTTCATTGTTTAGAAAACCATTGCGTTAGAAAACATCTGGCGTCTTTCGTTAAGCAGCTGGCGGCTTTTCGTTTTGCTTTAGAAACATCTGGCGTTCTTTCGTTTTGCTTTTACAAAACATCTGGCGTCTTTCGTTGGTTTATTTCATCAATCAACGGCGTTTTGAACAAAATTTTTATTGTTTAATCACGCACAGGAGAAATCTACCTTGGAGGTAAACACTACCTTGGAGGTAAACAATGGCTGCTAATGGGAATGAGAGACAGAAGAAGTCTGCTTTTACACTTCTACTAACGTTTCCTACTGGAACATGCCAATGGCTGCTAATGGGGAATGAGAGGCAGAAGAATTCGGCTTTTAGTTAACGCGCACGCTGCGAATTTTTTATTGTTCAACAACGCACAGGAAAAATCTCCCACCGGCACCACCTTGGAGGTCAAGATCTGGTACTAGCGTTACGACTGCATGGTTACGCACTACTACGAGGGACGAACGGGTGCCGCCTTAAGGAGCTTCGCCCCTAAAAACAGGTCTGCGGGGCTCTTCAAGGTCCCGTGAGCACAGTGCCCTATTGTGTCGCGGTCCTGTCGACTGCGGTGACAGAGTACGGCGCCGCGTGAAAGTTTTGTTGCACGGACAAAGCATCACTCCATTTCCTCTGTCCCGAAGCTCGGTATAACTAATGCGTTGATAGGTCAGGCGACGTGAACATGGCTACGACGTGGCCGCGTACTCCAGCATTGCGAAGACCACGGCTGATCTGTCAGCCACACGAGGCCCGGTTATTGGAAAAAGTGTCAGAGAGCCGAGGTCCACGTCGGGAGCTTTGTTTGTTTGTTTGTTCAGTCAGCTTTAAGACTAAATCGAACACTAACGTTAGAGTATTGTTGCTGTTACTTTACCATCCTTCACGATCGAGTGCAGCTGTTCACGCTATAATATTGATTAATCTGAAAATGCCGCAGACTAACTTTGCCCCTCCCCCCTCCCCAAAGAAAATATCATCTGAGGGGGGGGGGGGCATCAAGTGTGCCCCACACTTTTACTCAGATGGACCTGTCCTGTCATCGTTTAAAGTGCAAAGTTATGGGCATGCGGGTTTTTGGCGGTAATGACGGCCGAGGACCACTGATGTTGCATTGCAAGAGCTGCTTACTTCCCATTTTGACCTCCGGAAAGCCGGGGACGAAGGGTTCCCCATCAGGAGTGGGGGGGCAAAGGTTCATCGCAGCGCCCCCCCCCCACACTATAAGTCATGTACGGGGCAGATTCCCCCCCCCCCTTTTTTTATGTGACTAGGGGGGCGGCTTTTCCGCTGCAACCCCCTCCCCCCCCCCCCCCCCCCCCCCCGTGCACGCCTACGATTGGAAGCACGTCATCGCTGCATTTTCATATTTGCATCAACTGCGAAGCTTGTTTTCGTTTGAACTCTGCCAACGCGGCTGGGGAGGAGGGCTCTGCGGGGAGACTTTATGCCTTACGACTATTTTTGGAAGGCTATTCCAGCTCGCTATTGTGAACTGAAAAAAAAAAAAAAAAGTTTTCGAATTGACGTTGTCCCGCAAAAGCTGTTTGCAAAGAAAAAAAAAAGCTCTAGTGTGTCCTGAAGTAAAGGGACGACGGATGTATGGCCTTTGTCTTGTCTTTACCAGCCAGTATTTTATGAAGAAATGAACTTACATATGTAGCGTGTCATGTTTGATGAGCGGGGACTAAATGCATGACCTCACCGTTTTAGACACCATGCACAGGGAGTTTTCATTACTGTAAATAACTGCTGCACCGATAAAATTAAGGTGTTGGTGAAGTTTGCATTTCATTTCGAACTTACATGATTTAGTGTTGATATTGTGCGAATGTACTCTCCGTTTCCAGAAAGGTTAGAATAAAAAATTAGTCTGTGTTTTACGTCGCAGTGTTAGTCACCACAGTCAAACCCAAATGTATCGAACTCGGGTAAATCGAATTGCCCTTTATATCGAACTATTTTCGAACATGACAATGATTTAACGTCAATGCATACCCCCCCCCCCTTTTTTGCGAGTTCGATATATGCGGGTTTGACTGCACCTCTTTATGAGGCACGTCGCATAGTTGTAGATTCCGTGTTAACTTTTGCGATGCTCGGCGGCGTCGTCTTTAATCTAGGCATTCCCACTTATGTGCTTGCTTTTCCCACTTGTAAGCGCTTGTACCGTGTAGCGCGTCCTTTTGAAAGAGATGCGATCATATGTTCTATTCACACACACACACACATACACGAAAGAATGCGCCGAAAGGGTGTAGATGAAACAACAAAAGCTCAAACGATGTGGGCACAAGATGGAAACTTCCCGTTCTCGGTTCCCGCGTTAATTAAATCCCCGCAAAGAGCCGCTGCGGGCTGTTGCACCGCGCGTTGATAGCGCCACAACTTGGCCAAGAACACGTACCACACGCCGCAATTCGAAGACACGGCGTGCGCTGCATGTAATTAAGTATGCCTTCGAGCAGCGGCAGGGTTCTTACGCGTCGAAGGCGCTTCCCCACATTCTGTCCGGGCTGCGCTCGTCTATACTTCTACTTGTGTTCCGTCCCCTGTGCAGTTTTATTTCACTTTCCATTCTTTCCATCGCTGTGTTGGCGCCTGCGTAATTACCAGCCCCTTGATCGCATCGACTGCGCGTGCTTTTCCAAACCACGCTGAACACGCTGTGGTGTTCCTTTGCATATACTATATATTACGCGGGTGCGGTGGTGATGCTGCAGCCCCCGGAAACAAAGTTGCTATAGCGTCCATCCTACATGAAACAGCTGTTGCGAGTTGTAACCCTACTCTTCGCACTTTCTGGAGCATTATGGAGAAACGCTCTCAGGCAGAAATGACGTGTTGTTAACGGAAGGAATAAGGCGCAAACGAGACGAACACAAGAAGTGACATGGACGAACGCCTGATCGAATATGGGGTGTTCATGTCACTTCTTGTGTTCGTCTCTTAAACATGCACCAACTATCCCAACAAAAACTTCTACTTGAGGTGTTGTTAATAGGGAGTTTTCGAACAGGGGCCCCAAAGAAATAGCGCCGAGGCCACTGCGCATGCGCGAGACCAGAAAAGCGCTTGGGTTTTGCGTTGGGGACGCTATTTCTCGAGTTTAGCGGGAGCCCCAATGCCTGCCCCAAAAGCTCTGCGTCAAACAAACATGGCGGCACCCACTGAAGCGACGGTCCTTGGCCAAGACTGGAGTGACCATAGCTAGGGGGAGTGCCCAAAGCGGCGCAGACCTTATTAAAAAAACTCTTAGCTCCTGCTTGACCCAAAGCCAGCACACGCAAAAAGAGCTTTGGGGCCGCAAACTTTTGGGGCCCCTATTCGAAAAGTGTGCCCCACACTTGGGCTGCTATGAATCTTCGCTCCCCCTAATGGAGCACCCGGCGCACGCCTGTTTTCCCAGCAATCAGTCCTCGTTACTTCCCCTTTCTGACCCTCTCCGCAGGCTCTATAATGTGTTTATCAAACAATTATATCGGGCAAGTTGGTATGGATCCATCTTGGTAGGAAGCGCACAACTAGAGGACACAACACAAGAGACACAAGCGCTTAACTTCAGCTAAGCGTTTATTGCAAAGCGTCAGAATATATAGGATGGAAAGAAAAGAAACAGGAACGAAGAACCCACTAAAAGCCCACGTGTCGTGCCATACAATACTCATCTATTATTATCAACCCTCCCTGCTCTCTTCCTGTCTCTTAAGGTTACACCTATCATTTTCCTTTCCATCGCTCGCTGCGTCGTCCTCAATTTAAGTTGAACCCTCTTTGTAAGTCTCCAGGTTTCTGCTCCGTATACGTAAGTACCGGTAGGATGCAGCTGTTATATACCTTCCTCTTGAGGGATAGTGGTAGATTACCATTCATGATTTGATAATGCTTGCCGAATGAGCCCCAACCCATCCTTATTCTTCTATTCAGGGAACAAACGGGGGTTAAGGACATCATAGTTGAAATCAAGAAGAAGAAATGGATATGGGCCGGGCACGTAGCACGTCGGCAGGATAACCGGTGGTCATTAAGGGTAACTGACTGGATTCCAAGAGATGGCAAACGCGTGAGGGGGAGACAGAAAATTAGGTGGGTAGATGAGATTAAGAAGTTTACAGGTATAACCTGGCAGCAGAAAGTACAGGACCGGGTTGATTGGCGGAACATGGAAGAGGCCTTTGCCCTGCAGTGGGCGTAGACAGGCTGATGATGATGCTTATGATCAACCACACCACCCCAAACCATCGCGTGAGCGAGATACACCATCGCCTGAGCGAGATAGATGGTGCGCTTACACACTCAAAGTCATCACGTGTCATTTCAGCTGCTTCAACAATCAAACGGGTTAACAAATCCCTGTCACGATATAAAACTGTCTCTTCTGTCGTGTCCTCTAGTAAAACTATGCGCTTCCTACCATGATGGTATTTATCAAATTCGAACTCCGGCAAGCTCCAACATATTCTATAGCCTTCTATTCGTAAATCTATCTCTATTTTTTTTTGTTTGCGTTTTCCTCTAGATTATATCCTTGCCAACAAAGCGACAGGCTATAGTTCCTTCAAAGTGCAGAGATCCGCAAAAATGTGCAAGCCGCAAATAGATCAGTACCGCCTGAACGCAGATGTAGTACTACCATGCACGGCTTCGAAATCCAAGAAACGCAAGTGTACTTGAGTGGTCAAAGTGATACCGATGCAGCCACCTACGATGCATCTCATAGTCAGGTCGTGGTTTTTCGCGCATGAAACCCCATAATTTAATTAACGTGTTGAGGCAAGTCATGCGCGTGGTCTGAACGGACAGAGCCCATTTCGAACGCAAACGCGGTAACGAAATATTCCGTTGGCGCGTCTTATGTCGATAACGAAGTGACGGCCACTGCGCTAACGCCATTGCTACCAAAGAACACAGAAGAAGCTTCCAGAACATGCGGAGTTCGACAGCTGGCTTTTCTTTCTTTCTTTCTTTCTTTCTTTCTTTCTTTCTTTCTTTCTTTCTTTCTTTCTTTCTTTCTTTCTTTCTTTCTTTCTTTCTTTATTTCTTCTGCGAGTCGGTGACATTACAGGGCAAGACTAGATCGTATATGCGCGAATGAAAAATGAAAATAAAATAAAGATGTCCGGGCGTGTCGATGCATGAGCCAAGCAGCTCGGTCATCGTGGTCAGGCGGCGAACATCCGGGGCTCATGACGGCCATCTTGTATTTACTGCTGACCTCGCTGCGCATCATGCCTGTTGAACCGACTGATCTCTGCGTCGTTCCAGCAGGAGCGGCGCCAGCGGCAGCGGAGGCGCGGGGGGGGGGGGGCGAGGCCCCCTAACATTTCCGTCTGCCCCCCCCCCCCCCCAAAGCAAACATATTCAAAACACAGCGCCTAAGATAGCCTCCATGCCCCCTTGAGGGAACTCGGATGTCGTGGGTGGCTCCCCGGTAAGTAAATCCTGGCGCCGCGCCTGCGTACCAGACACCATTGGCATAGCCAGGAAGGGGGGGGGGGGATTTATTGGGGTTTCAAACCACCCCAGTTCCCCCTCCCCACCCCGAAAAATTTCAGTTTTTCATGCATAAATATACCCGCACCAGGGGCGTAGCGGCGGGGGGGGGGGGTGGTTAAATCCCGCCCTGAAAGGTTTCAACTTTGTGTGTATATGCACGTATCCCCCCCTCCGTCCCTCTGTATCTCCCTCCTCAAGAAAAAAAAAGATAAAAATTGCATTTGCCTGCCTTCGCTTTCTATGCAACGAAATGACAACTCGTACATAACTAACGTGCGAGGACAGCACCATTTACTACAATGTCTCCTACCCCCATTTGTTTAATGTAATATAACTCTGCGGTTTAACGTGTCGAAACCATAATAGGGGACTCCAGGATAACATTGAACACCTGGGATCAGGGGCGTAGCCAGGGGGGGGGGGAGGTTAGGGGGTTCGAATCCCCCCCCCCCGAAAATTTTCAATTTTGCTTGCGTATATATACACGCACGAACATACATAATTGGGAATATTAGGCGCGAAGTGGACACGGACGGAAAGGGAGACACACACACAGGGTGCCACTGCCAACAATGTTTATTCCAAGAAAAAAGCCAGGTGCTATTTATACAGACAGTATTGTCACGTTTCATTGCTGCGCAGTCACATTCAGATACCGCAACTCTTTCTGTGATAAAGATATGGAGGCCACACTCACGCAGCGAACACCGGCTTCAATAATATGCTTAGCCTCAATTATTAACCTATTCCACTTGTCTCGACTTTTGGCGATCACGGAGCATGCGCGAAAATCCGGTACACACTTGCAATCTCTGCAATGTATCGCCAGGTGACCCTCTCTGCCATTCCTAACATTGTTGCAGTGCTGTCTGAGCCTGTCGAAGCACTGCTCTGTTTGGCCTACGTACTTCTTGCCACAAGACAGGGGTACACCGTAGACCACGCCAACCTGGCATTCGACATATTTGCTTTCGTGATTTACGGTACAGGCAGGTGCTTTTCGGAGGCAAGGATTAGTCATTCTACAAAGTTTTGACAACTTCAAAGGTGCAGAGAAAATCACCTTTACATCTGCTCGCTTAGCAATCTTCTTCAAGTTGTGCGACACGCGATGAAGATACGGTATCACAGCCACCTTTTCTTTTACACCAGATGGCTCTTGGTCCACTTGGCGGGTTCGTGATTTTTTTCAAGATTGTTTCAGCCACCGAAGCCAGTAAAACTTGCGGAAAG
The DNA here is from genome assembly GCF_013339695.2 of Rhipicephalus sanguineus. Classification (NCBI taxonomy): domain Eukaryota; kingdom Metazoa; phylum Arthropoda; class Arachnida; order Ixodida; family Ixodidae; genus Rhipicephalus; species Rhipicephalus sanguineus. The sequence goes on along the minus strand of NC_051185.1, from coordinate 45,628,301 downwards.
CCTGCCTCTTCCAGGCGGTTTACCTGCTTGCCGAAACTCTCCGCAACACTATGGGGACAGGTTTTCTTGAAAACGTTAAGCAAGCAAAGGTTGGCGATACTACGTTTAACAAGCTTAGAATGACAGGAGTTGAACGGTAGCAGCGGTTTATTCGCCCGTGGCTCGTACTGCCAGCAGACATGGTTAGTCTCTAAAAATAATCGCATATCTAAAAACCTTATGGATGAATCAATTATGGATGACACGACCTCCAGTGACGCCGACGTAGTCGTTAGCAAAACCTTGACAACTTTTAGGCACATTTTATCTCCAATTGAAGTGACTCACGAACTTTCGGTTGATTCACCCTCACATCGAACATACATAAAGTATGGTTGAACCCCTCCCCCCCTCTCAGAAAAAAAAATTCTGGCTACGCCCTTGCCTGGGGTTCCTTAGCGTGCACCCAAATCTAAGTACACGGACACGGGTGTTCGGGCCTGCTGTGGCGACATTGGTTACGATGCTCGGCGGCTGAAGCGAAAGTCGCGGGTTCGTTCCCTGGCGCAGCGATCCCATTTCGATGGAGGCGAAATGCTGTAGAGGTCCGTGTATACTGGTGCGGGCTGAGACTTTATTCTTTTCATACCTCACAATAAAGAATGTGGCATGTCATTGCACGTTAAAGAAGCCCAGGTGATCGATATAGCCCTCCACTACGGCGTGCCTCATAATCGTATCTTGGTTTTGGAACGTGAAACCCCGGAAATTATTTATTGAAGATAACGTACATATTTAAGTTGCGAAGATATTGCTTTATTGCAACGTTTCGCAAATGCGCGCATTTTAAATCGGCACAACGAAGGCGACGGCGCTAACTACGCAGTTGCTGTCGGAACACAAGAGTTGCTTCTGGAACACTCCAAGTTAGGCAACGAGGTGCTGATACGGTTTTTTTTTCTTCTTTTATTTTGCGCATCACGAGTAGCGCTGATCGCGGTGATAAAAACGGCGTCGTGGCAGCGAGCGAGGCAGTGACGTGGGGCAAGGTTGACCAATGCGCGAAGAAAGAAAATTGTCCGGTCGCATCAACGCATGCGCCAAGCAGCTCGGCATGCGTGTCACGGGCTTGGTGGTCGAGGAGTGCCCGCCATTTTACGTTTTTCTCTTGACGTTGGCACACTGTCTGCAAAGCTCTGCGTCCTTGCTGTCCCACTTGCGCAGTAGGAGTGGCTGTGATTGACGACGTGGACTGTTGAAGAGCTGGCTTCAACGTGTGGGCCTCCCTCGAATAAGTGAGGAACGTTTCGCAAAAAACTTCCGTGCCAGGCGAGCCTGCTGACACATACCGCAGGCGTAGCAGCCAATCTGTTTCGGTTGCTACCAAATAACCGCCCCGCTGCTCGACAAGTGCAAGAGATTGTTACCACCTCGTCAGGGACATTTATATCTGCCCTCAAGTTTCTTCTGCATGGCTCTTGTCGCTCGCCATGAGAGCTCACGCGATGCTCGTGCCTGCATTCCGAACCTTGGGAAGTTACGATAGGCCTAACGCCAATGGCTCTCCAGTTAAGCGTGAGAAGAGTATGCTTGCAAGTAGCAAGTCATGTCTGCCGTGGACTCGTTTCTCGTTGTGCGCGTTCACCGACCGTCGGCGTCGCCTGGACAAAGAACATTCATTCATCGCGAACTATTCTACGAGGACCAGCGGGGGATCCTCTTCACGGAGTGCATGGTCATCTTCAACAAGATAGGGAGTCCCCGAGCTTGCGAGGGTGGTACGCAGCTTAGAGAATCTATCAGTTGAGTTTCTCGAATTGGCACTCGCTAGGCGTCTGCTTACGCCTGAAAGAAAAGAAAAAAAAGCACGTGAGGTTAGTTGCGTTGTAAAATTAAGCCCGAATCTCTGTGGGCGAGCTGTGGCCGCGTCGGGTGTTCGCCGTGACGGAATTAGGGAGAGGACGGGCCACGACGTTGATGGTGTGGTGAATACATATGCATAGCTTTAGGCTTAGCTTACAGTTAGGCAGGTTAGCTCACACTAGGCAGGGTAGCTGATAGCCGTCCTCTTTCGATTTCGCCACGGACCTTGACCCGTTCCGAATGACGTTGCAACCCGACCACCATTTCGTGACGAATTAGTTTGTACGGTATAGAAGAGGCTATGAAGCGAAATGTGGTTTCGAGGAAGCAAACGGCATGCGGAATCGCCTCGCCAGCTCGTTAGCTTTGTTAGGGCTGCAGAACGTCTTCAGGCTGCAGTTCAGCGCTTCCGTGCTGCAGCCAATGTGAGTGGTCAACCTATATATAGTTGCACATTTTGTGTATGTGTGGGCCTTCTGTTTGCCCATTGCTGTGGTACCCACTGTCCGACACGCCGCCCACCTCGGAACACGGTCCGCGCACGCGTGCGAGCGTCTTTCATGGTGAGTACATCATTTCTTCCGACATTTGGTATTTCTAAAACATGTTTGTTGAATGTTTCAGATGCCTCGTGCCTATGGGCTGTAGAACATCCACGTCTGACGAGTCATCCGAACACCCGCTGGACAATACATTGCTGCAAGTTTCGTCACAACATTGCAAGTGAAATGACGGCTGTATCCAGACTGGCGAGGGTGGTTCGCTTACGTGCTAAGTTGTTGTGCCTAATTAAAAGCTGTTTTTCGTGGCTGGCTGCTGCAGTCACGGTGGGTCTTCTCCGTGACGGAATCGAAGAGGACGGGCTACGGGTGAGGGGCGCGACGAATTAACTTGAGGCTTAGCTCACACTAGGCACGGTAGCCGACAGTTGTCCTCTTTCGATTGCGTCAGGGACATCGACTCGTTCCGAAAGGTTTTGCGAACCGACCACTAGGAGGTGGTTCGAGCGCGACATTGCTATCGAGCGAAAATTTCGCTGAAGCAAACGGCCTCGCCAGCTTTAGATATAGTGCAAGTTAATTGCAAATGTTGCTGATGTTCCTGCTTGCTGTAAGTTTCTAGTAATCCTTTCTATTCACAGTGCTATGCCTAATATGAAAATCTGAGGTTTACTTCCAGGCTTGCCCGTGCCTCCGATCTTCGTGTCCATGGATGGAGCGCGCAGCACACGAGCTAGCCTGGACATGGTGAGTATAGGCGCTTGTTTTTCCTTTTCGTTACCTAGGAAGTGGCCTTTGTACCCATTTAGAATCACCGAGGCCTGCAGATGTTCCGTTTCTTTACGAGCTGTGCATCGAAGACTGTCCTGCCAGAGTCCACCGGGAGATTGCGTCGCTGAACACTACTCGTCCTGTCGCTGTGTTTGCAGCTCATCCACATTCAATCGCCGGTTCTCCTGTCAGCGGATGGAACTTCAATGAACGCCTTTGGTCAATATCGCGTACACGCAGCTCTTAGTAAGGCTGTATTTTACTATGTTTGACAATTCCGCCGTGTTTCGTTGCAGCTTCCTAAAGTCTATCTGCTATCGCGGCCTATGACAAGAATATCGAGCTGACTCCTGCTCATCGACTCTGATCACCTCGTTACTGAGTTCACCTGGAGCCCCACTCGTGCCATGGCTGAACGTGTTGCTACCTTTGCGCTCCTCTGCTGATAGCACCGTCCAGGCGCACGGGACATCGCTGCTAATCCTGCCCTACTGTTGGTAAGTATAACATACACGCAATGCAAACTTAGTTGCGTGTTTTCACGTGTTTGACAATTCACCGTGTTTCGTTGCAGCTTCCCAAAGTCTATCTGCTATCGCGGCCTATGACAAAGATATCGAGCTGACTCCTGCTCATCGACTCGGATGACCTCGTTCCTGAGTTCACCTTGAGCCCCACTCGTGCCATGGCTGAACGTGTTGCTACCTTCGCGCTCCTCTGCTGATGGCACCGTCCAGGCACACGGGACATCGCTGCTAATCCTGCCCTACTGTTGGTAAGTATAACATACACGCAATGGAAACTTAGTTGCGTGTTTTCACGTGTTTGACAATTCCACCGTGTTTCGTTGCAGCTTCCCAAAGTCTATCTGCTATCGCGGCCTATGACAAGGATATCGAGCTGACTCCTGCTCATCGACTCTGATGACCTCGTTCCTGAGCTCACCTTGAGCCCCACTCGTGCCATGGCTGAACGTGTTGCTACCTTCGCGCTCCTCTGCTGATGGCACCGTCCAGGCGCACGGCACATCGCTGCTAATCCTGCCCTACTGTTGGTAAGTATAACATACACGCAATGCAAACTTAGTTGTGTGTTTTCACGTGTTTGACAATTCCACCGTGTTTCGTTGCAGCTTCCCAAAGTCTATCTGCTATCGCGGCCTATGACAAGGATATCGAGCTGACTCCTGCTCATCGACTCTGATGACCTCGTTCCTGAGCTCACCTTGAGCCCCACTCGTGCCATGGCTGAACGTGTTGCTACCTTCGCGCTCCTCTGCTGATGGCACCGTCCAGGCACACGGGACATCGCTGCTAATCCTGCCCTACTGTTGGTAAGTATAACATACACGCAATGGAAACTTAGTTGCGTGTTTTCACGTGTTTGACAATTCCACCGTGTTTCGTTGCAGCTTCCCAAAGTCTATCTGCTATCGCGGCCTATGACAAGGATATCGAGCTGACTCCTGCTCATCGACTCTGATGACCTCGTTCCTGAGTTCACCTTGATCCCCACTCGTCCCATGGCTGAACGTGTTGCTACCTTTGCGCTCCTCTGATGATGGCACCGTGCAGGCACACGGAAGATAACCCTCCTGGCATTTCCACAAGAGCGACTACGTCCCACCTGATCCTGCTACCGGGGGCTTTGGACTAGAGAAGTTTTCGAGCGTTTCGTTCGTGCGGCAGTCTTCACTGCGTGGTGACGTTTTCCGAAAAGACTGTCGTCGCCATCCCTCGTCCATCCAGTGTATGATGTATGCTGCACCTTTTTTGCTTTAGCTTATGTTCAACTGGATGTCCTAGTAGAGTGTAGCGTTTTGGGACGTTAAACCCCAGATATTAGTTAGTACAGTGTAGCAGGCTGCCCTTCATTGAGAGCCGCGCATTGCTCATTTAATTAATGAGGTTCCTATAGTCGGATAGAACTTAAGAAGTCCAGAGAGGCCCCCACCCAGACGACCGAATCACGGCAGCTGATTGCCTCAGCAATTAAAGAAGTAGTCCCGTTCATGCACTCGGCAATGTTCTCCGAAGGCGTGTTCTCCTGTCCGACTCATGACGTCAGTGTGCGCGCCCATTGGTGCATGCTTTTGTGCATCCGCCTTCGAGGAGGAAATGCCGCACACTTCTAAAATTGCATCCGACTATAGCAGTTAAAATAATACGAAGCCAAAGGGCAAAATACAAAGCGCGTTACGTGGTGTACTGCCGTTATAAGCACTTCTTTCATGAGCTGATGTGTAAATATGTGGCGATGAGGGTAAGGGCTTTCACCCGCATTCTGTACTTTTGTAATAACAGTGGTGGTGTCGGTGATTGTTTGCGCGGCATTTGTTTGCTCATTTTTTACGTTGTTGTATGTCAATAGATGGAACACGTGATCGACCGCAGTTCGGTGCATTTCATGATCTTTATACTTGTCAGTGTCACTCATTGTTTTTGTTAATGATCATAACCAGTTGCTGGTGCAATGACAAATCGTGACAAATGTCTTCGTAAAATTCCCAAATTGTTTTGCTGGCCATAGTGGTTGCAGGATGCATAAGTGATCACTCGCTACAGTCCACTCTTGCCCACTTTCGAATCGATTTTTAAACGCCTGTTTGACTTTTGCCCAAGAGTGTGTACCTCGGGAGGTTTATTTCATTTATTCAACTGATTCGTTCAGAATTTGTCGTCGTGTTCTATCAAGAGAAGTCGGTTTGGCTTTGTTCCGAGGTTTGAACTCGGGGTGATAAATTTCAATCATATCAGTGATTTGTTTCAATTTCGTCGTCCTGTCTATTTGGTTTTCCCCCGAAGGTTGATCTCGAGTTCGTGGTTCCAATCATTCAACCGATTTGTCCAAAATTCATCGTGTTCTAGCGCAGAGGTCAGTTTCCCTATGTCCCGTTGTTTGTTCCTGGAGTGATTATTTCAGCCACTGCGTCCGCCGTGGTGGAGCAGTGGTTATGGTGCTCGGCTGCTGACCCGAAGGCCGCGGGTTCGATGGAGGCGAAATGCTAGAGGCCCGTGTACTGTGCGACGTTAGTGCACGTTAAAGATGACCAGATGGTCGAAATTTCCGGAGCGCTCCACTACGGCGTCTCATAATCACATCTTGGTTTTGGGACGTAAAACCCCAGATATTACTATTTCAGCCATTTAACTTATTTGTTGAAAAGACGTCCTGCACCTGTTTGGATTTGCCCTGAGGGTTGAACTTGAGGTGATCATACCAATAATTCAACTGATTTGTGCAAAATTCGTCGTCATATTCTATCGGTGGAATCACGTTTGCTCCGAGGTTTATCTTGGAGTGATGCTTAAAATTTAACTGGTTTGTTCAAAAGTCGTGCTCTATCAGTAGATAGAACACGAAAATGCTTAAGGCCCGTGTACTTTGATATAGGTGCACGTTAAAGAACCCCAGGTGGGAGACATGTATCCGGAGCCCGTGCACTACGGCGTCCCTTATAATCGTATGATGGGTTTGGGACATAACACCCCAACAACCATTATTATTTGGCCCGAGGGTCGATATCGGGATGGGCGTTCTTTCAAGCTTTCAACTGATTTTTCCGAAATTCGTTGTTGTATTCTGTCGGTAGAAGTCCATTTCGCTTTTTGCCAAGGTCTGACCTCGCAGGGACTATTTCAACCATTGAATTGAGTTATTCACAAGTCTTGTTCTATCTGTAAACGCCCGTTTGGATTTCATCCTTAGTACGGAACGCTAGGTAGTTGTTTCAATTATTGAAGTGATTCGTTCAAAATTCATCATCGTGTTCTATAGGTAGAAGCCCCTTACCACAAACTCATTGATCCGTTGAACGCATTCGCTGTAAAATCAACCATTGTATGGCAGTGATTGATGTGCCTGTTTGGACTTTGGTTAATCTCTGAGCGCTAGTTTTATTCATGCACTTTTTGAGCTGTCGGCAGAAGGGTTCCACGCACAGTCTCGGTTTCTTCATGTCGATAATCGCCAACTAGAAACATCAACATGCCGCTACAAAAGTACGCAATGTAAACAAACTGCAAGATGGTGGGTGTCACCCTGCCAACAAACTTTCTCTCAATGGCGAGCACATCCATTTACGACATTCACAAAAAAGCTGATTCGAGGCGCAAACCACTGTTTTAACCAGACTTATATGATGGATGTAGTACAGTGCTCATGAAATGGAATATGCGTCAATTTATAATGAAGTTATGCACATTCTTTTCTTTCATCGTGTTTAGCTTGTCTCATCGGCATAGTATTGGCTTGTACGCTTGTACCAGTGCCAGCATCAGCTTTAGTGGCCGAACTCGTCGCGATGCGATGTGGTTAGCTCGAGCAATTGCACATACTAATTGTTATATCTAAAGTTTTGATGGCGCGTTTTATTCCGAGGGCATTGTATATATGCATCTCCTTTGACGTGCTGTGCTGCATAGCTTTTCACAACTCATGGGTTTATTTGTAAATATATGAACTGTACAGGGTGAGGTCGGTGTACCACTGAACCTAACAGAATTTGTTGCCGTCATACACGCACGATAGTGAGGCATCGGATCATCATATTGCTATGGCGAGGTGCGGCAGCGTGAATCTTTACAATACCTTTTTGTATCGGATGCTTGTACATGAAAGTGCTTCCGTTCGCCTACATTGCCTCAAAATGCTAAATGTAACGCTAAATGTAACTGAGCACTACTTGGTTCAGTTCATCAAATTAAATATGTGTAACCACGTAAGTTCATGATTAAACCCAGCGAAAGGACACTTGCCCAACTATCAGTGTTACTAACCATGTAAGCTCACGGAGCAGCCGGTATTACATTTAGCATCTTTTAAGTCCGTAAGCTCAAAGAAGTGTTTGCGAATTATCAAGTTAAAATAAATTGTTGAGCACTACTCTTGGTAAATTGCTATCTGAACGATACGTTTATGAATATTTTTTATTGCTGTCCTCCTCTTTGACGGCATATTGTCAATAAAATATGCAGACACAATTGCACGTTTTGTTCTTGGTTCTTACGTTCTTGAAATAGTCTCAGCGGTTTACTTTTGTACTAGAAAAGCAACGTGCCGGCAAAAGGATATACAGCTGAAGCTCAGGCAGAAATCAATGCCCAGTCAGTCCACCGGAACTTGCAGCGAAATCCAAGATGTCCAGCTGAACTCCTCGTTAAAACCAATGGCCAACCATCGGATGCACTTCTCAACATAAATGTCCTGTGCAGCTTCGGCCTGCCAGCAACACGAAATGGAACCGCTCCGTCGCTTGTCAGGAAACCGGAAATAGTCCACCGAAACTGTCTCACCTTCTCAATAGAATATTTGACCGGGCTGGTTGGTAGTGATCAGTCATTACAGGCAGCGCAAAACTACCAAGGACAGATATCTCACCAGGCTAGTTAGTGATAAATCATTACAGGTAGCGCGAAGCTACCAAGGACAGATGCAAAGGGGACAAGCAACTAGATGAAATGTCCTTTGTAAAGTTTCGCGATGCCTACGATTCTGGTTCAAATTGTCGGTATAACCTTAGGTGGACATTCCTCAGCGCCTAGTGAATCGCCAGATGATCACTGACCAGTGGAGTAGCCAGGGGTGGGCACATCGCCCCACCCCACCCCCGAATTTTTTTTTTTTGCCATGGCATAGAGCTCAAAATGACACTCGATCGCATTTGCCTACCCGACCCCCACTTCAGATCAAGGAGGTGCCCCCCCCCCCCCCCCTGAAAAAAAAAATTCTGGATCCCTGTCACTGACTACTAGAGGATTCCGGATCTCCTGCAAGGAATGGGGCGTTCCAAAAGCCCTTAAAGGTGAGAAAAATTGTAGGACAAAAGTATTTGACATGACTGTCAAGTAAGAACGAAATTTTCGCAAAGTCTTAGTTTCCCTGATAAGTGCAGTGCTCAATGTCGGCTTTACGTGTTCTCCTAGAGCAGGGGTCTCAAACACACATCATCTAGCGGGCCGCGGTCATGAAAATTAGTCCCTCAAGAACCGGGACAGTGCCGCTGCGCGACAAGAACGCGGAAAAAGCTAAGGCGCACACACGACTGTACACAGCGCTGAATATCAATTGAAATCTTTTATTCAAGAAACGTGTTTATACAGGGAAGGCCAAACTTGCGCGCCTGCGCACATACCGGCGACATACATACACAGATAACGGTACCATTTGAAAAAGGCTTCTAATCTGATATAAGGGTAAAATCTGAAGGGGGTTTGGCGCCAAAGCGTGATTTCGTAGTGGCGTTGGGGCACTACAAAATTACGCTTTGACGCCAAATAAACAGGTGATTTCGTAGTAGCTCAGCAGGTTTTGGCCCAAGAGGTGATTCGGTAGTGGCAGCTGAGACACCACGACACCACCTAGTGAGACAAAGACATTTCAAGACAAACCCATCCGTCGGCTTAGCGGCCAAGTTTCTCGCTAGGAGGACAGCTGTCCATTAGGTGTTGAAACCTCATGAAGATGCTTACTAAGAAAAAAAAAAGGGACGAACGAGACTAGCCTGAGTATGCTGGCCGCTAGCGAAAGGTCCGCGGGCCACGTGTGCTCCGCGGACCGTGTGTTCGAGACAGGGGCGTAGCCAGAAATTTTTTTCGGGGGGGGGGGGGGGTTCAACCATACTTCATGTATGTTCGTGCGTGCGTTTGTATGTGTGCGTGTATATATACGCAAGCAAAACTGAAAAATTTCGGGGGGGGGGGGTTTGAACACCCCCCCCCCCCTTGGCTACGCCCCTGGTTCGAGACCCCTGGCCTATAGCCTTCGGATATCTTCACTTTTGCCGAATTTTGAAAGCTTCGTCTAATTTAATATTATCGATCGAGAATGCATCTTTCACCACGAAGGTAAGCCTATAACCACTGGAAATATTGCATTTTTCGTTTTTTGAAAGATTCGTGTATTATGAATATATCGACCGAGGGTGCGAGAGACGAAGAGATACTTTATTGGAAAAACAGATTTTCGCCGGTGCCTATATACCCGCTGGTATTCTACTCTGCATAGGGATGGGGAATGGGATTAAGAGATTCCGGAAGAGAGGAGGAGGAATAAACTTTATTATCAACCAGCAATTTAAGTTCCTTGGTCTAGGCCTCAAAAAATAATAATAAAGAGAAAGAATATGAACAAAATATAAAATTTGCAAGTGAACCTGATAGAAATATTCAGAACTATGGGATGTCAGCATAGCTCAGTGGTTAAGGCGCCTGCCTTCGGATCGTGAAGGTCTAAGTTCGAATCCCAGAGCAGCGGTCAAAGTTTTTTTTTTTTGTCGGAACGACGCATTCATATGGTTCAGATGCATTCGGGCGGCGAAGGCGCTGTTGCTTAGCGCAGTGGTGAAGGCGCTCGCCTTCTGAGCGTAATGGACAAGGTTCGAATCCCAGTTCTACGACGAAAATTTTTTTTTCTTTGTTGAGCCTTATCGTGGGTGATCGTTTAATCAAGGAAACCTCGCACCATGAATCATTTCTTGGGTATTCTGTTCAGTGGTGTAATTAAATGGGAGCAATGCGATGCAATGGTTCCCCTGAAGCGCTGGCTTCACCATGATAGATGCCCAAAAGCAGTCGGAAAAGTTGAGGTCCTTATCACCCACGATAAGGCTCAACTTTTGTCTGACGTCACACGCTGCAGCGATGGGCATTACGCGTCCCTTCAGAGCTGAAGGTTCCCCTGATGCTTTGGCTACACCGCAATAGATGGCCAAAAGCAGTCCAAAAAGTTGAGGCCCTTATCACCAACGATAAGGCTCAACTTTTGTCTCACGTCACACTCTGCAGCGATGGGCGTTATGCGTTCCTTTAGAGCTAAATGTACCCCTGATGCGTTGGCTACACCGCAATAAATGGCCAAAAGCAGTCAAAAAAGTTGAGGCCCTTATCACCAACGATAAGGCTCAACTTTTGTCTGACGTCACACTCTGCAGCGATGGGCATTACGCGTCCCTTCAGAGCTGAAGGTTCCCCTGATGTGTTGGCTACACCGCAATAGATGGCCAAAAGCAGTCAAAAAAGTTGAGGCCCTTATCACCAACGATAAGGCTCAACTTTTGTCTGACGTCACTCTCTGCAGCGATGGGCGTTATGAGTTCCTTTAGAGCTAAATGTACCCCTGATGCGTTGGCTACACCGCAATAGATGGCCAAAAGCAGTCGAAAAAGTTGAGGTCCTTATCACCGACGATAAGGCTCAACTTTTGTCTGACGTCACACTCTACAGCAATGGGCCTTATGCGTTCCTTCAGAGCTAAATGTTCCCCTGATGTGTTGGCTACACCGCAACAGATGGCCAAAAGCAGTCGAAAAAGTTGAGGCCCTTATCACCAACGATAAGGCTCAACTTTTGTCTGACGTCACACTCTGCAGCGATGGGCAATACGCGTCCCTTCAGAGCTGAAGGTTCCCCTGATGCTTTGGCTACACCGCAATAGATGGCCGAAAGCAGTCAAAAAAGTTGAGGCCCTTATCACCAACGATAAGGCTCAACTTTTGTCTGACGTAACACTCTGCAGCGATGGGCGTTATGAGTTCCTTTAGAGCTAAATGTACCCCTGATGCGTTGGCTACACCGCAATAGATGGCCAAAAGCAGTCGAAAAAGTTGAGGTCCTTATCACCGACGATAAGGCTCAACTTTTGTCTGACGTCACACTCTACAGCAATGGGCCTTATGCGTTCCTTCAGAGCTAAATGTTCCCCTGATGTGTTGGCTACACCGCAACAGATGGTCAAAAGCAGTCGAAAAAGTTGAGGCCCTTATCACCCCCTATAAGGGTCAACCAAAAAAAAGAGGACTTTCATCGCACTGAGATTCGAACTTAGACCCTCACGCTCCGAAGGCAGATGCCTTAACCATTGAGCTAAGAACCAATGCTTTCTTGGCTCGAATGCATCTGAACGATATGAAGGCGTCGTACCGAAGAAAAAAAAAAGCGTTCACCGGAGCACTGGGATTCGAACCTAGTCCCTCACGCGCCGAAGGAAAGTGCCTTAACCATTGAGCTAAGCACCAATGCTTCCTTGGATAGAATGCTCGAAATCTGAACGATATGAAGGCGTCGTACAGACAAAAAAAAAAAAAGCTTTCATCGCAGCTCTGGGATTCGAACCATGTCCCTCACGCTCCGAAGGCAGGTGCCTTAACCATTGAGCTAAGAACCAATGCTTTCTTGGCTCGAATGCACCTGAACGATATGAAGGCGTCGTACCGAAGAAAAAAAAACGCGTTCATCGGAGCACTGGGATTCGAACCTGGTCCCTCACGCTCCGAAGGAAAGTGCCTTAACCATTGAGCTAAGCAGCAATGCTTCCTTGGATAGAATGCTCGAAATCTGAAGGATATGAAGGCGTCGTACAGACAAAAAAAAAGCTTTCATCGCAGCTCTGGGATTCGAACCATGTTCTTCACGCTCCGAAGGCAGGTGCCTTAACCATTGAGCTAAGAACCAATGCTTTCTTGGCTCGAATGCACCTGAACGATATGAAGGCGTCGTACCGAAGAAAAAAAAACGCGTTCATCGGAGCACTGGGATTCGAACCTGGTCCCTCACGCTCCGAAGGAAAGTGCCTTAACCACTGAGCTAAGCACCAATGCTTCCTTTGTTCGAATGCATCTGAACCACATGAACGCGTGCAAAAAAAAAAAAGACTTTCAAGGTCCAGCCAACCAAACTGCTGGTTTCAATAAAAGTTTATTCCTCCTCCTCGCAACACTGGGATTCGAACCTATAGTCCCTCATACTGCGAACGAAAGCGCGATAACCATTGAGCGAAGCACCAATGCTTCCTTGGCTCGAATGCATCTGAACCAAATGAATGCGTCCTACCGACAAAAAAAAAAAAAAACGGCTTTCATCTAGCGCTTGGTCTTGTCGCTTGTTTCTATGTCCCGTCTTAGCGCTGTTTTTCCGAAGTTCAGTATGTAGCAACAAGCCCGTATTAACCCTCTGTATCAATTCGAACCTACTCCTTCCCGCTCCGAATGCAAGCGCCTTAACCATTGAGCTAAGCACCACGCTTCCTTGAGCCGAATGCATCTGAACCATAATAATAATAATAACAATAATAATATCTGGGGTTTAACGTCCCAAAACCACGATATGATTGTGAGAGACGCCGTAGTAGAGGGCTCCGGAAATTTTGGCCACCTGGGGTTCTTTAACGTGCACATAAATCTAAGTATACGGGCCTCAAACATTTTCGCCTCCATCATCATCTGAACCATACAAACGCCTCGTACTGCAGAAGTAAAATAAGAGGCTTAACATTTTCGACAGAACAGCGTCTACAACCAATTTGTTTAAAAGAGGCGAGAGATTGCAAATATCGTATTTCAATTTTTCAAAGGCTATATGATTACTATTTCGACATAAAAAAACCATCTACAAGAAATTTTATTCCAAAGTGACGAGACATTGAAAAATCGAAAAATGCGAGATTTGGAAGGGCTTACCATATCTTCGACAAAAAAGCAGCTACAGCCAATTTGATTCGAAAGCGACGAGACATTGAAAATTCGAAAAATGCGAGATTTGCTAAGGCTACAGGCTTAATATTTTCGACAAAAACAAATTTTATTCAAAAGCGGCGAGACAATTAAAAATCGATAAATGTGAGATTTGCAAAGGCCTTTGCAAATCATCATTTTCTTAATATTTTCGACAAAAAAAAGTATCTGCAACAAATTTTATTCAAAAGCGACAAGACATTGAAAAATCGAAAAATGCGAGATTTGCCATGGCTAAAGCTTAATATTTTTGACAAAAAAGCAGATACAACAAATTTTATTCAAAAGCGACGAGGCATTGAAAAATCGAAACATTCAAAATTTGCATAGGCTATGCTAATATTTTCGACAAAAAAGCATCTACATGAATGAATAAACTTTAATTGAGGTCAGTCCGGCAGTTTCTTTCGGGCGGGACGGGGTGAGAGGGGATTAACCACTGTCCCGTTCCACCCTCCGTCGATGTATATAGTGGTGCCTCAGGTGACGGCTCGAAATCCTTGGACCCGGGTGGCATCTTCAGCTTGCCGGATGGCCCGAAGCTGGTAGGCCAGCTCGTCGCTGGTGAGTGCCAGCTCTACAAGTTTTATTCAAAAGCGACAAGACTTTGAAGAATCTAAAAATACGAGATTTGCAAACGCCATAGGCTTACCAGTTTCGACAAAAAAGCATCTCCAACAAACTTTATTTGAAAGTGGCGAGATGAAAAATGGAAAAATGAAGTATTACCAAAGGCTCACCTTTTTGGTGAAAAAGTGCACCATCGATCAGTCTTATCGAAGTGCAATGAATCTTTCAAAAATCGTAAAATGCAAGATATCAGAGGCTATATGCTTACCATTTTGGTGAAAAATGCACCCTCGAACAATTTATTGAAATGAGATGAATATTTCTAAAATTAGAAAATACAATATAGGCTCACCTTTTTGGAGTAAAATGCACCCTCGACAACCTCGATCAATTTAATTTAAATGCATTGAACCTTAAAAATCGAAAAATACAAGATTTCCAAAATATCACATTTTGGTCAAAAATGCACCCTCGATCAATTTTATTGAAATGCCAAGAATTACTGTTTCCAAATTCGAAAAATACAAGATTTCTAAATGCTATATATAGGCTTACATTTTGGCGAAAAATGCACTCTCGAATAATTTTATTGAAATGCAACGAACACTTCCAAAATTGAAAAATACAACATATTCAAAGGCTCACCTTTTTGGTGATAAATGCATCCTTGAGCAATTTTGTTGAAATGCTATAAACCTTTAAAAAATTTAAAAATACAACATTTCCCAAGGCTACAGGCTCACCATTTTGATGAAAAATGTACCCTCGAACACGTTACTGAAATGCGATAAATATTTACAAAATCGGGAAAAACAAGGTACCCAAAGGGATAGGCTCACCTTTTTGGTGAAAAGTGCACTTTCGATAAATTTTATTTAAATGCGACGACTCTTTCAAACATCGAAAAAGACAAGATTTCTAAATGCTATATAGGCCCACTTTTTGTGAAAAATCGCACAATAGAAAATTTAAAGATGCTATAGGCTTACCATATTGGTGAAAATGCACCATGGATCAGTTTTATTTAAATCCACAAAGTCTCAAAAATCGAAAAAAAGGCGTTATGTTTAACACTTTAGTGAAAAATGTACCCTCTAATAATTTTGTTTAAAAGGATCCTGAACCACTTTTCCAAGTAATGATCTAACGACCTCAGTATAGGAGTTCACTGCCTCCCGAATCGATTGCCGCAAAAATTTCTCGAATCTGTCAAAAACGAGCGGAGTTACGGGGGTTTGGCGCACGCTCTCAGCGCTTTCTCTCTTTTCTCGTCCCAGCGAGCGCATTGGAAGCTACACAGGGAGGGATGGCACAGGGGAAAGAAGTTACGTCAGCACGCGTCGTGAAACGCGATCGCTCTCCCGCTATGATTCGCTTGCGCGTTGTGGTTACCGTGTAAAGTTAGCAGACTGAGGAGTGCGGCGCCGACAAGTGGCGGCACCCCGTGGCAAGAAGCGCATCTGATCTGAGCGCCGTTCTCGATTTATGTCGGCTATCAGCCATTGAGGATGCTATGTCTTTTGCGACGCGGAGAAGCAGATACGCGACGTCAACCGGCAGGCGCTCCGCCCACCGACGAGAGTGAGAACCGGCCTCCGTTTGAAATGAGGGCGCCTGAGAAAACAGCAATGTCGCGCTCCGCTTGCAGCCTTTGCGCGGCGCGCACGACTGCAATATTTGGCTGAGCAATTCAAAGTCGTGTCAACTTTCCGCAGGATGTGTTTTTTTTTAACATGCCCAAAGGGTGCTTCATCACCCCTTTAAATGCGATGACTCGCTCAAAAATTGAGAAATAGAACACTTTCAAAGGCTATAGGCTTGTCATTTCGGTGAAAAACGCCCCCTTGATCATTAAAAGCGACGAGTCTCTCAAGAATCGCAAGAAAGGAGATTTCCAAATACCATTTTGGTGAAAAATGCACCCTTGATCAATTTAACTAAATGCGACCTGTTTGAGGAAAATTGCACCCTCGATAAATTTTATCTAAATACGATGAATATTTCCAAAATCGGAAGGCACAAGATTTTGAAAAGGTTTACCCCTTTGGTGAAAAATGCACCTTAGATCAATTTTATTGAAATATAATGAATCATTCAAAAATAAAAAAAATACTAAATGTCCAAAGGCTATAGGCTTGCTATTTTTGAGAAAAATGCACCCTCAATCAGCGTTGTTAAAATTGGACGAAAATTAAAAAAATATATAAACGTACGAGACAGTAGGATTGGGCGTGTTGGTACAACATGATAAAGAGTGCTTAAGAGCGCAAACGACAGGAGGGGATAGAAGAGAGGAGACAGAGCGCTGATCAGCGCTCGTTTGCGCTGTTAAACACTCTTTATATAAACGTACAAGATTTCGAAAGGTCACAGGCTTACCGTTTTGGTGAAAATGGGCTTACTTTTTTGGTAAAAAAGCACCCTCGATCAATTTTATTGAAATGCGATGAATCTTTCAAAAATAAAAAAATACGAGGTTTTTAAAAGGTAAACTTTTTCGAGAAGAATGCACCCTTGTTCGATATTATTTGCATTAGGCGAAACTTTCGAAAATAGAAACAATAGAAGATTTCCAAAGACTGCAGAAACCTTTTTGGTTAAAGTGGACCGTCGATCATTATTATTAAGTTTAGACAAAACTTTGATATACGTAGTAAAACAAGGTTTCCAAAGGCTTATGTCACTAATGTATCCAGAACCAGTTCGATATAATGCGCCAAAGCTTTCAAACAATGGAGAATATAGGAATGCAAAACGCAAAACGAAACAAGGCAGGTCAAGCGAACAAAGAAACACGAACAGCCAAAATAAGCCATACAGATAACCATTTTCAGCTAAATTTATTTCACGGCAAGACCCCGTAATAATATTAATAAATGTTCGAATTTGACGTCCCAAAAACCACGATATGATTATGAAGGAAGCGCGGAGGGCTCCGGAAATCCTGACCATCTGGTGTTGTTTAACGTGCACCGAAGTCTAAATACACGGACCTCTAGCATATCGCTTCAGTCGAGATTCATCTCGGCTGCAGTCAAGATTGCAGTCGAGCAGTCGAGATTCATCTCGCAACCTTTTGGTCAGCAGTCGAGACCCTTAATTAGGCAATAGACCACCGTGTATACGTGTCGCCATTCAAGTGACGGTGTACGCGCAATTAATAGCGATAACTACATCGCTGATGTGTTTTAAAATGCGAAGCATTTCTTAGCGAACCTCAGGCTCTTTGGCCATTTCTGTCTATCTATCTACCTAGCCGCCAACGCCTGGATGCTCTCCCGGTCGCCTCAATAACTTGTAATATACCAAAATTGGCACAGCAGGGCATCAGTGTATGACGAACACGATTCACTGGTGATGACATGAATAACGCAAAACGCCTCTCGCGTACGCCATGAAACCCTTTCCCTCAGTCATGTGTGGCACATATACCACAGTTCAGTGGCGTAGGCAGAAATTTTTTCCGGGGCTGGGGCACCTCCTCGATCCGACATGGGGTCTGGGCAGATATGTGTGGTCGAGTGTCATTTTGTGCTCTGTATCCTATGTGGAAAAAAATTTCGGAAGGGGGGGGGGGGGCAAGGGCCCGGTTTGCCATCCCCTGGCTACGCCACTGCCACAGTTCATGTTATGCGGGTATGTGCCACAGGTGATTCACACTCTCAATCAACACAGTAACCGCGAACATACACATTGAAATACAAGGTAAGTGAGGGAGCTGAAGGCAGAACTCCCCTGAAAGACGCTCGACTGCCATCCACTCGTCCACGTGGTCCACAAGAATGACGCAGTGTTCTCTTCATTTCTTATGAGGCTAGGTGACGGCCTCATGCTGACCGAATATGACTTCAGAGTAATTGAGAACCTCTTTGTGGCACGCGAAGAAGCCGCCGCTAAGTGCCCTGATGGCATACAGCTATACTGCAGCAATGCGGACGTCGACTGCTATAACGCACGTTGCCCTGACGCTGCGAACAACGTGTTGTGTCATCCCGCATGCGATAACATAACTGGCTATGAGAACGAGCAGGTACACAGGGATGCCCTGGCCCAGATGGCCAAAATGAACGCAAGCGACATGGTTGGCCTGCCGGCCTCAATTTGCTTGACCATCGGCAAGCCGTACATAATCACGACCAACATCGACGTAAGCGGCGAACCTCGTTAAGGGAAACATGGACATCTTGTGGCACATCGAGCGTGACGAACGCGGCAACCTCTAGCGACTCTTCCCAACCTCCACGGTAGGCCATTGTCGTCCCGACCAGGACGATGCATATCACTACCGCACAACCCTCAATAGAATTGAAATGGGTGCTTGTGGCAATGCGAACCACCACAACCACAGTATATACAAGAAAAATACCTCATGTAAGGGGACACAGGACGCCATTACTATATATGTCACAAAGGGCCATATACGCCTAAGTAGTCTACGTATACGATAAGCGCCAACCACTGAAGTTAGTCTACGTAGCACTTTCCAGGGCTACCAGCCGCGACTGCCTATACATCGCCAACTCAAAAGGTGACTTCAGGTTCCGACATGTCGCTGGCTCTATCGACAGGCAGTCCGTCGACGACATGACCCGGCTAGGAAACAGGCCTCTAAACATCGTCTTGGACAGGGCTACCTACTTAATTCGATGCCACAACCACAACAATCACCTCACTCTCGCCGCTCTCAACGTACAGTCTGTGCACGCGTACGTGCACGACCTCGAAAATGACGCTCTGCTCACAGAAACTGGCGTGTTAGTACTTCTTGAAACCCGGAGCGATGAGCCTACTGCGTCGAGCGGCTTCATTGCATGTGTGCAGGCGTGGGCACATTTAACAACACGGCGATGCGCAACTTCAACTCCTGTATACCCGTATACCACGGGCCGCGGTATACGGGTATGCGCCACAGGTGATTGACGGTTTCTACCTACCCAGGAACGGCCAGAACAGACTTTGGTAATTTAATTGCGAAAGCGTTAAGAAAAACCGACATCGGCAGCGTTGCCCAGACGAACGCAAAGAATAAAAATTAGGATCCCAGCAGGAATCGATCTCAAACGTTCTGAGTGGCAGTCAGGTATTCTACTACAGAGCCAGGGGCAGGTCTTGAAGCTGCTTTGGAAAAAGACCCTATGCCGGCATAACGTCGGTGCAGCGTCAATTCTGGTTGCAGTTCTGGCTATCTAATTTTATAACAACGAATAAACATTACATGTGTACTCCCACGACACAGGCGTCATGTCGGGTTAACGTCAATTGTGGTTCCAGCGTTGGCCTACGCTTTTATAGCAGTCTAATAAATATTACATTTCCATCCCTACGATTCAGCAAGCTATATTCAAGCGTTGCTCGACCCCGGAGGAGTACGCTAAAGAAACATGTTGAGTGGATTCAAGCGCGATGCAACGAGGACAGAGGTGAAGAAGGGACACGAATACCAGCGCTGGTGTTCGTGTCCTTTCTTCACCTCTGTCCTCGTTGTATGGCGCTGAATCCACTCAACATGTTTAACAGAATCTAACTCGCCCAAATGTCAGTTATTCTAACGCTAAATAAAGTTACGTACGATGTTCACATCATCGCACCGTAAAGTGCACTTCGTTTCGATAATACTGCCCTATTGAAAATTTGCACAATGGTGGGCATGATGGGACCCACTACCCATCATCTTGGTGGATTATGGTACTGGGTAATGATGGACGCATGGTGGACAGATGGTGGGTGATGGACGGATGGTGGACAGATGGTGGATGATGGACGGATGGTGGACAGATGGTGGATGATGGACGGATGGTGGACAGATGGTGGATGATGGACGGCTGGTGGGTGGACGGTGGGTGATGGACATACTGGGTGTATGCTGGGTGATGGGCAGATAATGGGTAGATAACGATGGGTGTTGGATGCCTGAGTCAAAGTCGAGCTATGCAATTATTTACAAAAATAAGACATCGTGCTTCTTAACGTGATTATAGATAACCTTTTACCATTGAGGTTAACGAGTTTACTTGCTGTGTCTACACGTGGCCAAGCATGCAGCCACATGTTGATGCAGCACAAAATCAATGAATGCATCTTGCACCAAATACTCATGTTTATTTGTTCTCCATGCTGCCATGCCTAACACGTACGCCCTGCTGGCTTGCTTCATATAGTAACTTCTTAGGAACTTGCAGATAGGAGAAAGGCAGTTTCCTTGAGGTAGTGCAGTCAGCCAGATGGGGTGTGCTTTGATGTACTTTTCCAGGCATGCTACAACAGAATTGAATAAAAACAAATAAACTGCTTTCACTAAATTTGGAGCAATAACATCAATGAAACCAGTTGCAATCGCTTTGACCAAAAGCTTAAACCATATCAAGTCAAATAAAAGGCAGCACGTAATCAGTCCACATGTCCGTAACGTTCTAGTACGTAGTTCATTGCCAAGGCTGGTGTGCAAACCCCATTAGCTACAAAGTACGTCAACGGATGTCCTTGCTGTGCGCTTTGAGACTCCATATTGCTATTTCTTATGCCAGCCATCTTTGACAAAAATATGCAAGCAACAACTTCAACTCTTTCCCTACCGAGTTTTTTGTTAAAAACTATAAAAATACAATTTTTTTATTTGCCCATTTGATTTCACGTATCCCGAAACAGCTAAAAAACTATTTAAAGGCACTTTATTCGCAAGATAAAAGAAAAATATTTTTGAAAGTATCCGGAAGATTGGCTTCACTGCCCTGCAACACAGAAGGTGCCCTAATTTTATTCAGTCTTTGGTGCAGAAAATGTCTGGAATGAAAAAAATAATAAGCCCGTAAAAAAGCCGTGAACGTGTCGTGACGTTGGGGGTTTCTTTACAACTATTGCCATGCACTGTCGATACGTTGAGATTCGGTGCTCATCCGAATCTCAACGGTGCTCATCCGAACGAGGCGACGCTGCACAGACGTTCCCACACCAGCTCTCCGTGATATCAGATTTTGCCAGCACCTCTACGGGCAATATTCTTTACATTGTGTTCCTACAGACCTAAATCTTAACATAAGTTTCACAAAATTTTAGTGAACCAATGTGGCCAAAATACAATAAAAGACGTGATATTTGCAACGTCATGTTGACATGTATGTGCTGAGTTTTAGCATGAAATTCAACAAGTTAAACACTGACCTTAATTTCCTCTTCTACTAATTTACCTATGAAGGTAAAATTAATGACATTACATATCTTAAAGAATAATTTATTTGTCTAAACTGATCTAAGGTTTCACTTTAGTGTCCTTTAAGGGGAGACACTCCTCGAAATAACTTCTTTTTCATATCTTGTAATAGACTTAAAAATACACATACACAAATACACATACACATATGCTGGCATCAGATGCAATTCACTACAGATTGTTTGTGCCAATACAAGTGCACTCGTTCGCAAATCTAAATGAAACAGCACAGAAAAAGATGGTACAATGTATGCTAACGCCCTTCATGTCCAAGATGGTGTGAGCATGTTGCGTTAGTGTGCCGTGAATGTGCTGCGTGCAGAACTTTCCTTTTTTGGCACGATGGGAAGGCATGAAAGTTTAAGAAAACTTTGTGGAGGACAGGCACAGCTAACCACGTCATCCTAGTAAGGTGAATGGTCCTAATTGTTTATATTTTTTGTTCATATTCCTATGCTCAAACACAATGCGATTACTACAGAGCACTTATACTTAAGTAAATAGATTACTCTGGCAGGCCATATCTTACAAATTTCATTAATCATAAGTGTCCTGTTTAACTGTATGGCTGTGAATGCTGCAGCATAAGAATGAAATTAAATGGACATAAAGCGCAATTAAAAAAGGTTTAAATTGTTTTTCCCATGCTTTCTTTGAATCCATTACTAGTTTTTTCATATGGTAGTGTTAAACGAAAACTGGGCTCGCCTATTGCTTTTCATCCTCTTCGTCCAAACAATAGCAGCATTACTCGCTGAGTGCGATAAAATAATGGCAACTAGGGAAAAATGTGACAAAATCAGTCTGAGAAATGGCAGATATGCAAAATGGACACAGCATATTTGTTCAATATTCAACAGATGTCTTAGGGAACAAACATTGATGCCATTTGTCACCAGCACTGAATGGGTCAAACTGAAGTAAAAAATTGGCCTAACAGACTGCTTATGTCCAGCATGTGTAGCAGCCACTGACCTATATGCTAGGGTACCCAATTTGAATGCATTCATTGCTCAGAACAGCAGACGTGACATTCAAACTAGCATGACTTTTTTCGTAGAAAGTGAGCGCATTTGCCGCAGCCTCGAACCATCAGCACTCAATAAAGAAAAGGTAATAATCTACTGACCTAAAGATTCTAATCAGGGCACCATCAGAACTGACAGTTGGGCAAGGTGGTAGTGATTCATCATTGAAATTTTGCTGGTGTTGCTTTGGTCTCTTCCTCGTTCTTGTCTAGTGTATTAAATGATCAACGAGAACATATACTTTGTCGACCATTCTTAAACATCACCAAGTTTACACAACATCAGAACCCATACATATGACATACTTTTGTGTGACAATGCAATCCTGCCACCCTTTCATTTAATATCAGTGATATGTATACAGACAACATTTCTTACAAAAAGCCTCGGCATTACTGTGTTTTTCAGAACACCTTTCAGATATTTACGGGTGCATTTGTTGAATTGTTGCCTCTTTACTGTGTATCTACAGCGACGTGATGGCTGGATGATGTCTTCACACAAATGTCACAGAAATGTATAAGTTCCGAGGTCATGTCAACCATGCAATTCATTTCAAATAGATTGACTGTGAACTATAAACGAACTCCGAGATCTGGATTATTTTGCAATTAGAAGGTATATAGGTAGATTTGTCCTGTGCTCTTTTTGATGAGGGCTGATGTGCTGGCTAGAACGTATGAATATAAGTGCCATGCAATGATGACACAGAAATCTCGGGCTTTCACATGCCGTTCAAAGGCTACCACACGTGCTCAGCTTCATTTCTGCAGTTCGTACGGCAATACTGGACTCATGTTAACCTATTCAAAGCTGGTGAAGAATATTTAGAATGACAGAAAGCTGAAAAAATTGGTAATGATTCATCTTGAAATGAAGGTAGGCATGCAAACGCAGACACAAGAAAGAAGTGGGGTCAACACAAACACCAACAAACAAATGAAGAGGCATACAGTGGTGCAAAAGAAAGTGGACACAAATACCTTTACACGCATCTGCAGGGATAGGGAGACACTTATCAATCCGGCACACTTGGAGCTTTACGTGAGAGATAACACTTCAGGAATCTGATTTGTTCGTCATGCAAGTCAGCTGACAGCTGGCTCACACATGCATTTCCACTACTATCGATATGCCAGGCTTCTACCATTACAGGGTTTTACATTTCCACTCTTGTATGAAACAACGCATTCATCGAATTTTGGCGTGCATTTACACTCTCGACAATGCAAGGTTATATAAGATGGTAAACCTCCAGTTTATGACTCCTGATGTTTCGTTAATCTCTAGTAAACATAGCGGCCCATTTGCTCTTTGGAGAAGCAGCAACAGCGAAGAGAAACATTATACCACACCTGTACGGCAATCGGTAAATTTGCTGGTGTGTTCTACGAAACAAATGTTAGTGCACTTGTTGTCTATTATCTGTTTATTCTTTCTCTGCAAGGTGGCACAAATCTTACGTAGCCGTAAAGACAGCATTGACACTGCATGCACTTCCCACTTTCTTTAGCCTGTGAGATAAGCAATGAGTGTAAAGAATACCTACGGCACGCTTGTTACTGTTAATTTTTGCATCCATGTTTGCACGTGACACAGTCGGCTTCTTGAAACGTTCAGTGACAGTGGCTACTGCAAAACGAGGATAACCTGCATCTAATGGACGCGTAACCTGTGCGTTAAAGCTGGCCTTCATTTTGTGTACAGACTGGTGAGAGATGAGTTTAAGCATGACATGAAAATAGCGTTTTTTCTAAGCTTAGAATGCTTGGAGTTGAAGTTTGACAACAGTATTGAATATCCAGAAGAATACTGCTAGCAAACTTGGTTTTCCTGAAATGTTAAGGAAATGCCTAAAGTTTGTATACTATCATTCTGAAGCAATGCTTCAGTAAACTTCGGCCATCCTCCATTTAACTCAAATTGTTCAATCATTGAGGTAACCATGGATTCAAATTGGTAACCGTAACATGCGCAGCGTAACATGCGCAGAATTGAACTTGCATTGGTTTAAAGATGCCCCAATTCTCAGTGATTTATACCTTAGCACAGTTGACAATCGCTTAGAGGAGGCCTTAGAGAAATATATTATTGAGGTTTTTCATTACGTGGACAATTACATGATTGATTTTTTGTAGCGGTGATAAACTTGAAACCGCGGTTACCTCAGTGAATAGACAATTTGATGTAATTGAACGAGGGCTGAACGTTACTAAATAATTGGCTCAGAATGACAGAATAGTACAATTTCAGGACATTACCTTAGTGTTTCTGTGGAACCACGTATGATGGCAGGTTGCTCCTAGATCTTCCAAACTACTGTTTTCAACTTCTCATCCAAGCATTCTAAGTTTCTAAGGAATAGTACTGACATTGCTGTGTCATGCCATAAGTATTTTCTCACCAAGTCCTGTGTGAACACAATGAGCACCAGCTTTAATGAACTGGTTAGGCATCTATTAGATGTAGGTCATTCTTGCGTTGTAGTAGCCTCGGTAGCTCAATGTTTAAAGAAGCACATTTTGCTACGTCTGAACGTGGTTGCAGAAAGCAATAGCAACAAGCGTGTCTTAGGTGTTCCTTACATTCAGTGATTATCTCATAGGCTAAAGAAAGTGGGAAGTAGATAAGGCATTAATGTTGCCCTTATGGCTGCCAATGGGCCAGGTAAGATTTGCGCCACTGTACTGAGAAATAATGAGCAGGGAATAGACAAAAGGCAGACTCAAATATTTTTTTGCAAGACACACCCACTAGTTTACTGATTGCTGTGTAGCTCTGGTTTATAAAGTTCTTTGTAGCTGTGGCTGTTTCTACATAGGACAGATGGGCTGCTGTGTTATTCAGAGATTAACGGAACGTAAGAGGTGGTAAACCAGTGGCTACCACACTAATTTATCTTTGCATTGTCGAGGGTGTATATGCACACCAAAATTCGATGAATGCAAGCTACTATTCGCAAGTATCGATATGCCTGGCACATTATTACCAGTGGAAGTGCATGCTTGAGGCAGCCGTCGAATAACTTGTATAAAGAATGAATCAAATGCCTACACATTTCTCTCACGTAAAGCCCCACATCTGCCACAGTGCCACAGTGTCACACCATGCCCGTGTGCAGGTAAGTGTCTGTGTCTACCTTCTTTTCAGCCGCTCTGCATTTCTTCAGCTGTTAGTCAGCAATTCTGTTGTCCCGATTTCTCTCTTGTGCCCGTGTTTGCATGCCTACCTTAATTTAGGATGGTGAAAAGTGGCACGACCATTTGCTGCTCAACCGCAGTCTTGAAGAAAATGTCCCCACATTGCCAATTCATGAAAATATGACAGTTTTGCAAGTGAACCATGAACACAGCTGCAGGAAGGTGAAACATAATACTTACCTGACTCTCGCTGCATGACTTGAGTAAGCATGGTGCCTCAGGACAGCTCCTTTGCAGATCTAGAGCAAAAACGCAATACAAAATATTAGACAAAACAATACAAATAATGTTTTTACTATAAAAATGCATATAGGTTAAAAGCACGAGCTCGTATAAGCTGCTAGTCAGATATTTTAAAAAGTTTCCAAGAAATAATTCTTGAAGCATGCACAAGCTACAAACATAAGTAAATTTGACAAGATGCATCGTCAGTGTGTGAGAATGCATTTTGGCTGTTGCCTACTAGGTTATCTGCGTGCAACTTTTATAACAATACCTGGGCAAAAAACTTTATAAATGCACTTCATCTGGAACTGTGAGACGATTAATATTTACAAACGTCGATGACATAGAAAGGTTATGCGGCTTTGAATGATGATCAACAGTACATACATGACTTCCCCAATCAGCTGTGAAAATGGCTCAAGCTATCGCTCTCTCCCAGCTAAATACCAGAGACAAAGTTGACGAGCATGGTGAACAGTTTTATTAAACCCCATTGCCAAGATAGCTGCTTACGACAGTGCAATGACATAGTCAACAAAGAAGTGCAAAATAAAATGATACGTCGGCCACGCCACCAGTTTTCTTTGCGTTGGCTTATATGTATTAGTAGAGAGGAGGTTGCTATTGCATATACTTCATTTTAGGCCAAAGACCTAGAAAAGTGTTCACATTGGCTCTGACTGCCTTGTTTCCTAGTGGCGTGTGTGTCATCTTCACATCTTGTCTAATGCTGTTTTATTGCCTTTTATATTGCACCAACCAGTGCAGTCCCAATCAAGCACACTACTGATTGAGTTGTGCATTGCAAGCATGCAAATGTGGTTAACAAATATGAGCAAAATAAAATGCAAGGCACAATTATCTAGACAAACATAACTTTTTTTGAACGAGAAAACTGTCTTTCATTATTACGCTTCCTCCACACAGATTCCGCAGAAGTGAGTCGCAAAAGACATGTTGTTTTGATGGGCAAAATGAAGTATATGTGATGCACCTATTGACGGCCTTTTCTGTAGAATATACATCTTTGTTTTTTTTAATATATTTTGAAGAAACCGGACACTAATAAGCACACAAGCTAATGTGCATTCATCATGTCTGGCTGAGTAGCTATTCAAATAATGCAACATTTCAATAACAGAGCGAGTTTCATAAAAAGAGTGTAAAAGAAGGTTATAGCTGTTGCTCATCGTAACAAGTTTGCTTGCCCTCTCCTTTTAGCAGATTTCTAAAAAATACAACACAAGAAGGAAAATTGTAGTGATGCACCATATGGCACAAGGCAATGTGTGTGAGTGACTCATCGCTTAGCCTATAAAAAATGACACCATATCTTAAAAGAATGGTCATTCCTGCAGTGCCTGAATGTGCATTCTCATAAAGCTGAAATTGTTGGATTGTTTTGACACTACTTAAGAATTGATAGTTATTGACTCCAAATTGTTCCACAAAGAGTCCTATTCACCTTCTAGAGGGCGGCAGCAGCCCACTTTCGCATACGCTAGGCACCAATAAAATCTGAGAACATATTTTTCTTGACGAACAGCCACCAGAGCATGGTTTTGCTGCATCAGAATAATTAAAACTGAGATTTACGCACAATGCAAGCTGATAAACATCAGTCGCACTAAAGTGACCACACACAGCAAGGGTCATTTTGGACCGTTATATCTCGTGAACAAAGCAAATGAGGTCATATGATATTAAAACCGTGTGTTCATTGACAGAAGCGCTCTTCAATAAAAAATTGCCGTCAAAATTCAGACCGGATTTTTTATATTTTGAAAAAACTCGCTTCTTTAACTATTTTTTTCTTTTTTTGCATTGCCCGTAGGAAAATGATCTTCCGTATAAATGTTGCAAAGGTTCTTTTCTATATTTACACTGTTTTGAAATTTCTGTTTGAAATAGGAAAGGCGCCAAGGTGCCTCAAGCTTAGCACACTTTTTTTTATTTCGACCATGTTTGCCATTTTTTCACATTTTCTTCCTTTTGAGAACGGCATAAAAAATGCATGGATATAATTCACAGTATTGCATTTTAAAACCAGGAAAAAAAATTTTCAACACGTCATTCATAGTTCGCGTTAAATTCTGCCGTGAAATCCGAAAACATTGCCGTGAGCAAAAACAAGAGGCCCGCACCGCCACCTTCAAGTATTTTTTTGCCACGCTGGGAGCGTTTCTTGGAAATAAAATTTTCGGTTCACTGCACTTTGAGTGTGCCCACATAACACAAAAAACCCAGGCAAAACAAAAATATCGACCGGACAGGCATGTTTGATCTCTCGTGGAATCACCCTGCTGTGCATTGCTGCTGTGTATTTGTGGAATGTGTTTTCTCACCAATGCTTGGTTCGAGGCCACCGAAAATACCATTTTATAAGAACAAATGTGCTACTGTTAATTTCTGGGATGTCAAACTCAACAAATCCGCATCCCTTGCACGTGTCCCTCAATGCATTAAAAAAAGTTTAGCCTGGCTGGTATAGATTCTAACAGGGTATCTCCATCCTTGATCGAATTTCGACGCTAAAGAAGTTCATAGTATGGTAACATTCACCATGGTGCCACTCACTGGTACCAGGGAGATCACAATAGGAGGAATCTCTTTGTCGTCGTGTTCCACGTGGCATTTGTGACCAAAATCATATGGCTTTGAAGATGTGTGTACAAAGTATGGATAGGCACTGTACGCCTCAGGAAGCATTGCTTTTGTGTGCCTATCTGCAACAAATGCATTTATGCCACGGGTATCTCTCGCTGGCATGAGGTGTCGCCAAAGTACCACGAAAATTCAACTCTAGGAGAGAATGTTCAGAGCCATGTGTAACGTTCAATGCAACAACAAAAGCAAGGATTGATTGCAGGCCTACTTGGTTCACAATGAGAAGGAAAATGTTACAAGGGTCAATAGTGTGTGTAATTGTGCTTCTTGTATTGCCCAAAAGTGCTGTAGCATTATAAAAAAGAGAGCGCCATGAGAACACCATCTAACTTTGAATATGTAGGAAAGCTTCAAAATGGTGCTCCAGGAACATTCACACATGTTGAAATGAAAACAGCAAAAAAGAACGAAATATTGCACAAAACATCACAAGTCATGGCGTGATTGTCATAACTGGAGGAGGGATTTCAAGCTCCCTCAAAATTTTGAAATGCTGCATGTTCATATAAACGCACACACACATACGAACACATGCACAAAAAACATGAAGTATAGCAAGGCCGCTACTATTAACAAATTTTCTGGCTAGCCCCTGCATGGTGTGTATTTGTGTGTGGTATTCTGTGCTATCTTCATTATGACCCTCTAGCAATAACACACAAATCTCTTTGCTGTACAAGGTTGTATACATGAAAGCCAAATTTCCTGAATGTGGCCCTATTTCCTTGAATCAGTGCAGGAATTACGGGCGGTGCCATTACTGAACATGCAAATGGAAACAGGAATAATCCTTGATACACAGGAATACACGGAACAGCAACACAACAATGTAACCGGTTTCTAGACTTGACAAATTTGGCTGTTTTGGTGCCTGATATAGGTTGTTGTTGTTATAGATTAAACTAGACCTAGAAATGAAACGACACACTTTAGTATTGAGCTGCTTCAGATCTAAATGCATTTTAAATTTGATGTTGATGTGTGGCACATATGTCCTATGTATTATAGAAGATTCCTACTCCACATTAGCACTCCTACATGCTCCTATGTTCGCGCGTAGCAGATGAAACTTATTGAACCTCACCACATGTGAGTAGTCACACATAAATCGCAAGTTTGATCTGTGACAATAATGTCAAAATTGTTTACAGCAGAGCTGTGACCTACCTGCATTTGTTAATCCCTCGGGTTCACATCAGCATTGGCTGCATATGGTCATCACCAGCAGGGGAGGTGGCTGCAACAATTTCTTTGTTAAAGCATTGCCAAGAATTTGGTCTGGTTTGTTGCCAAAGAAATCTGGTAGGACAGGCTTTGAGAGAAAGTTGTGTAATAAGGCTGTTACCAGTCAACTCAGAGGTTATGCCAAGCAGGCATGGTCTCACGCAAACCATACACTGAATAATAAGTGGGACTGACAAATACAGGGATATTTTTAACTTCGTTCATCATGGAACTAACACATTATGCACTGATTAGCTTATGTGTTAGACAGAAAATAACATGAGGGAGGTCAATATATTTCACTAATAACACACATCCTTGTCAGCCACATGCTATAATGGGCATTCCACAATTACCCATCTAAGAAAATGTGAATAAATGTTACCTGAAATTTTTAAAGCCTCATCGTACATGTGATTATTGCTCAATACACTTTCCCATGAATTCTACTGAATGAATGTCAACAGCATGTGCTTTGCTGCCTTCAACATAATTTATGAGAAATACACTTTGTGCTTGATGAAAATTGCCGAGTTTTTGCAGAATTTCTGTGGTCTACATGTCTTTTTACATCCAACAAAGCTCCGCATGCCAGTGTTTCACTGTGCCATGTCAGTGGATTAACACAGGAAGTTGGGCGAGTTGCTACGTTATCATATTCAGCTGAATGTGTAGCGCGGCATAGGTGAGGGAAGAATTGGATGACACGGCGCTTCATTCCTGGTCTATGCCACGTTGCACGTTCAACGAAACAAGCCATGTGAGTGCCATATTATCTACCTTAGATGCAGGGTGGCTTGTTTGTGCCCTTAGCAACATACACAATGTGCAACCACATTTATAGCATACTTTACGCAATTTAGCATACTTTAGCAAATAAGATTTATGGTGCCGTAACAGAGCCTGAGCTCTAGTTCGTGGGTACGATTACAGCACTGTTTAAGTGGTGCTTTATGATACTTACCAGCGTCATGGAAAACTGCAGTCCACCTATCGCTCCACCAGTAGAGCGCGAATAGCGTATGAATGGTTTTACATAAACGCACTAGCACATAAACACAGTGATGAGTGCTTACCACAAGCTATACAGCTGCAGAAGTTAGGAAACAAGTAATACCAATCCAATAAAGGCAGAAGTTGAGGGTAAGATGGGAGCTGGAAGAGATGAAAAATGCATGAACACGGGGTGCCAGCAACACCCCGTGCTCACGAATTTTGCACGTAATACCACTGTCACAGGTAACTGCAATGCACGAACGCACATACAGTGCCGAAAGCAATAGCAAATTCAGATGAGAGTACGCCTTACCAAATTAGGTCAACACGCATAAAAATGGGTCAAACTGACTAAACTAAATACAGTGTCATGCTGCAAAATTGCTTTACCAAATCCACCTTAGCTATTGCTTAAAAGACGACAAACAATGTCCAAGAGTGCTAACCTAAACGCTTTTGACGGTCACGTTACTTAAGGACGCACAAAATGCACGCCTAAAGAAAATATCCCTACATACACTTTCTTTCTCCCACTGTACTGATACACGGCTCATGGCTCAACACGGTGGCTGGAGATCATTCCTTTAGAGTTCGTTCAAAAGAAAGAAATAAATCAAGCTTCGATTTCTTTGCTTTACCCCAAGTAAGTTGACAAGTGTAAACTGCACGCATAAAACACATGACGATGGTGTGTCTGAGAAAAATGTCTCCTTTCAGCAAATTTTAACATGGCGCAGTGCGTGCGCACGAGCTAATTACCAAAACTTTATATAACTACTGACTACGCTCTTGGACAAACGTCGTGCGCAAGCACCATGCACACAACAACGATATGTGGTACCAACAAGTTATGCGATTTCCTTCAGCGACAACGCATACTACAATAAGAACGACTGACAACGTACGAAGCGTAACATTCAAAATCACTCACCTCTGGCAAGAAAGCACGCTGGCAGCGTGCACTGCAGGATGACCGCCGGTTTTCAAGCGATGCGCAGAGCAAGGAACGGCCAAGCTACCCGCATCCGGCTGTCCGCCGGTATAGCTCCCGAAGTGCTCGAACGTCAAGGCATTTTCTAGGCCCACGGAGCGTGCCGTCGAGTAAAGATTGCGGTGCTGCTACTCACTGATGTGTGGAAACGTTTGAAGAGGGCACGGTGTAAAGAGGGTCTCCAAAGCTAAGAATCACGTCCCTCGATCACACCGAACAAAGGAGTCGCAGAGAACGGAGTCGCACGGCCGGCATCTGGTGACTATTTGCACGGTGCCGCGGATCATACTCAGTGAAGAACTTGCGCTTACGTCAGTAACCGCAACACACAACACACAATGCGAGGTAACGCAGTAAAGGTCGACCGCATGAACAAAACTCGACACTACGACGCACACACGAAATGCAGGACGCCGCCATGTTTGGAAAGAAAAAAAAAAAGCGACAGGGCGATGTTGGCGACACAAGCGCCACCACGCCACCACCACCTCAGTTTCAGTTTCGGTATCGACATATGAACAGAAAAATCGTGTGTACGTTGCTACAAATAGCTCAAACGCGAGTGCTAACGCTGCAAGAAGGAAATGCGCGATCTTATATATTTGTCTCATCAATCTGTCATTGAAATTTACAGCAATTTATGCAGATCTAGCGGAATAGTTAGTGAAGTTGTTCAAGGGAGGTCAGTCTTTGACTGCGATGTGAAAATGCACATCATGCATTCACGAACATTTTGTCATGTATTTACATCCGCAGCTTAATGAATGTTTACCTTCAGCCTTAACTTCATTTATTAATACAAAAGCGAGTCTGCTCTGAACCATTTGGTTCATTGCTTCTCGCTTGGTACAGCTCAATGCGTTTTGCTTCATCGCGCGGAAACACAATACAAAAGATAACTAACCGTGATTGCATTTTTCGCGTGTTGTATACGTGGTTCAAAATACACGGAAACGTTTTCATCTCCGTGCCCACGGGTGCACGTAGTACGCAGTGCAAATGTGCTGTGCGATGTATTTTTGTGCCGTTTCTTAATGCACGAAATCACATCGTTCGTGCAACATGCATTAGGAAATTGTGGCACAGCTGCCAGAAGTAAGTTATGAAGAATTGTGTCCGCTGTAAATGCATGGGTAAAACAGCATATGTCT
This sequence comes from Rhipicephalus sanguineus, assembly GCF_013339695.2. Lineage (NCBI taxonomy): Eukaryota > Metazoa > Arthropoda > Arachnida > Ixodida > Ixodidae > Rhipicephalus > Rhipicephalus sanguineus. Next base: position 45,595,422 of record NC_051185.1, on the reverse strand, counting down.
GCCGCTTCGCGTTGCGCCTTGGGCGCTCTCACTGTTTCACCAGTGCCGTCACGTGCCCGTCGCGCGAAGGGCACACGTTACTCCAACATAACTTTTTGATGACATATGCGCCGTGGGAAATCTTAATATTGGAATAATGTGAACGCACGACTGCGCGAAATTGTTGCCTTATTTCGAACTGTTGCTTAGACTTCATAGTCGTCAATCGCGAGCTGCTAGTGGTTATACTTGCAGCTCCCACTCGTAATCACAAACATTTCTTTCCTTACGCCTAAAGGCGGCCTTTCGTAAGGAGAACTTCAGGTAAAGTGAAAGAAAAGGTAAAGCGACCTTTCAAAGACCCACCTTAGGACATTTTAAGGGCACCTAACGAAAGACGCCCTTATCCGTATTAGTGACTGTTATGGGAGCGAAGCTATGCACGTTTTTAAGATTGAAATCATCCATTCATGCGCGTATAACTTAATCCTACAACAAAAGGTTAAATCAAGTGTGCATTTAAGCTACTGAAAGCAAATACCGCTAGTGTCAGACGGGCATTTTGCGCGTTGCTAGCGTTGCCGACTCGCTGACTTTTGTTGGCTAAACTTTCTTTTCGGCTAAACACTAGCCGTCACAATAACGTGTTTGCTAAATTTCCCGTCGTTTCATTTGTGTACGTTCAATGCACGTGTTTGTGCTGGTGGTTGCACGGTACTTACGTTTGCATTCGTAAGCTATAACAAAGTGAAGGGCGTTGTGTGCGGTCCCCTCGTTGAGCCCGGGCTCCCGCCTGTTTCCCTCCATTCGGCTTGCATCCTCACGGGAAAGGGGGACGTCTCAAGGCTGAATTCACGTAATGTCCCCGTGTTGTTGTTGTTTGTGGTTATGTGGAGGAAGAGACGTGTTGTGTGGCCGTGGTCTGGCCGTTCTCGCGGCCGACAGTGACAGCGGTAGAGAAACGGACGGTCTGTGCGAACCGAAGTGAATGCGCGTGAACGATGTGCCTGTGTGGTGAATATTACCTCCTTCTGAATGTGTCCTAATTCAGCTTTATTCTAATAAATGGGTAAGGTTTTCTCATTTCCTTACTTGTGTTTATTTACTTCGGTCGGTGTTAGCACTTTTGCCGTTAGATTTACGCACCGAGGACTACCAGCGGACTAGTTGGGATTATTCCAAAGAAATCGAAAGGCTGACCACACGGAAGAAGCGTTTACGACAGGTGAGCTCCGTTTTCGCATCTTGCTACTTTCGAGGAGCGAAGACAGCAGCATTTTGCCGATACTGAGGCTCCTGATGTTTGTTCAAATTGTGGCTATCGTGCCAGCTTCATCGCCTTTCCACGCGTGATAGATAACCTCGATGAAATACGACACGTGTGATTGCTCGCACATTGCTTCGAAGCTTTCTTTTTTCTTTTTATTGTTGCGGATGTCGTGCATTGTACGCAAATACACACATATCGCCATGCTGGATAGCGTAAGCCTTAGGTACTTCGAAAGCTACCTTACGGAGGCTTCCTTTTCGTAAAGTTGTCTAAAGGGGGCTGCTGAGGATAAAGTGTGTTCTTGAAACACGGTAAGGAGCCGAGCAAGTAATAAATATGTACTCGTGTAAGTGCACCGCCGAGCTAACAATACGAACCAATACGCTAGCGGTCGATCGAGTTGCTTGTAACCGTCGCGTACAACAATCTTTGACAACGGACATCGTGTCTATGCGAAATTAGGCCAAGCATGTAGGCGACGCAAAATGTAATTTTAGAAGTGTTGCACTTCGTCGCTTATGCTTTCTCCAATTAGTTAGGGCTTTCGTCAGTTAAATGTCATGTGCAGCGCTTGCCTCTCGCTCGTTGGTTCAGAAGTGAACTCTTCTCACTTCCAGTTTCAATGCAAGGAAACAGGGGCGTAGCCAGAAATTTTTTTCGAGGGGGGGGGAGGGGGTTCAACCATACTTTATATATGTTCGTGCGTGCGTTTGTATATACACATGCAATATTGAAAAATTTCGGGGGGGAGGGGGGTTTAACCCCCACCCCCCCTGGCTACGCCCCTGGAAGGAAACACCTATAGATGCGCGTTGACAGTTGATGCACAATGCCCTAGAGTTCAAAGTTGTATCATAACAATTCGGTAGTTTTCTCGGATGAGTACTTCTATGCATCATAAATGCAGCTGATCACGAAGCATCCATAATCAGCAACATACGTGTCCATTGACACAGGCTCCTCATGTTTCTATTATCACATCTATTGCACCCAGTATCCACCCGGCACATCTCCACGTATGCCACCACCCACCCACTTTGCCCACCGGGTCTCCCACCAAACACGAAGCATCCCTGCATCCACCCAGCACACCCACCAATTGTTCCACCACCCACCAACTTTGTGTCTCCACCACCCACCCATTATGCCCACCGAGTGTCCACCAAACCACCAACTTTCCCAGCACGCCCACCAAGGGTCCCACGATGTCCACCATTACTCCCACCATGTACACCACGTTGTCCATCATACCCACCAGAATTTCCACCATTTCCATCATAAATTTTATGGTGGGCAATGCTGGGATTTTCAATAGGGTGATGTCTGTGCTCTAACGTGAGTACTGACGTTACGTCAGTTACCCTTTACACGCCAGTGTAGTCGACGTTGCTGGTAAGACCATGATGTGCACACAAAGACTGGACTTACAAAAACACGTCGATCCAGCTCGTAACGCTGGGCTCAAAGCAAACAAAAAATGTAGCACAGACTCGCCGACTGCTTCGCATGAAACCGATTCCCACAAGGCGTGTGATCTGCCGAATTTTTTCTCAAGGATGGGATTCGCCGACCCCCCAAAAATAACTTCGCGGACCGCCATTTGGGAACCACTGGTATAGTGTATCAAGGGCGCGGGAAAGGGAAGTGAGGGGGAGGAGGAGGGAAATGAGGAGGGGAGGGTAAAACATAGTCGTGTATAGTGTAGTACTGCAAGGCGATGGAAAAGGGAAGTGATGGGGAGGAGGAGATATGAGAGGATAAAAAGGAGGGAAAGGAAGGGAATTGCGATGCATTGTATAGCCGTGTAGCAAGGGGGTGGGAAAGGAGAGTGAGGGTGGGGAGGAGGAGGGAAATAGGGAGTTCGAATGAAGGAGGAGAGAGTTCGCCAATGCATCACAAATATATGAAGGTTTCCTTTCCCGCCATGGACGTCAAGCAGGCTGCACGTTTGGAACGCCAGTGCTTGCTTGTCCGTGAACGCCAGCGTCGCCGAAAGCAAGGCGTAGTACTGCTCCCCACTTCCTACAGCTTTCACGTTGAGTGCGGCCGCATACATTTTTTTTCTTCATGCCTTCATGAATTAGTTTTGCGGTCAGATCTGTCAGGCACGAAAAATATAATCGATGCACGATCGGCGATCACAACAGAAATCTCCAGCCTGACTTCAGAATTTCACCTGCATATAAGAAGTGCACAAGGTTAAAACATCAACTGTTGCAGAAAAAAAAAAGCACACAAAAATTTACTCTCGAATACACAACACTTACATGCCTAAGAACTCGTACCTATGGGTCAGGCAAGGAACTTTTAAGCCGGAGGCCATCAGAATAGTCTCGATAGGCGGGACGAGTGAGTTTTAAGATTAAACTTCAGGATTTGCTTTCTATATGCACAGCTCCTTACCACGTTATTGTAAAAAGTTATACAACTTCGTTTTTGTGAAACATATTTGAGGGAGAAGGTACGGATTCTTAAAAGGTGATGTTCGTCTTTTTATCATAGCAACGCCTTGAACATCACTCGTTCAGCAAAGCACCGTTGTCTTAATTAGGCGATCGTCATTTCATGACTTCGAATGTTAGGGAAGAAAATAAACTGGATGGTTTCGAAATTGTGGACTTATAAGGGAGCCCCAGTGCACGCACTGACACGAGGGAAACGTTATTTAGATCTTATCTACGCGTGCTGCCGTAGCAGGTTTGGCAAGATTACGAAGCCGGTTCTGTAATTGAAACGCTGTGGCTTTCGTAAGCGCTTCTTTACCGACAACGTAGCGAGAGCACAGCGAAATTAATTTACGAGATACCTTTATAATCTTCCGCTTCATGATCTGTCGGCTCTACATATTCCCTCCATTAAACAAAACCACAAATATCCATTACTAAATTTCCTTTTCGCTCTTACCGTCGCACATTTAGGAAAACACCAATGACGTAGGTACGAATAAGGATTAGATCGGAAGTCTAATTCATTTCGTGGAACACCAGTGTGAACCGGTAATACCCAGTAAAGCCGGGGATCTGCTGTGCCCGGTAGAAAGTGAAAGCACGAAGATTATACCCTCCCAAAAACGAGCGCCTCTTCTTCATAAATGTTACGTGCGGCGTAACTGAGACGATGTATATGATCAGGTGTTACGACATCTATGGCTGTAAAAGCGTTGTAAACATTTTTAAGGCGAAAGCCTTGATGCCTTATCAAATCAGAAAATTGGCCGGCGTCGCGCGTCGGCCGTGTCGACACGAGTGATGCAAAAAATCGCCGTCACGCGATGATGTCAGCATATGACGTCATAAACACGTCACAGATCGCGAAATTTTGTGACGTCATTATGATGTCGTCACGACTCCAAAGTGACGTCACGTGACGTCACATGATGACGTCATCGCGTGAGATCGTACGTTGGTCAACGGTGGGCCGATCACGGAGGCAGGGAAAAACCAGTTGAGATGCCTCCGGACCTGGAGGCAATGCAACACTACATTAGGTGCAGAAAGCTTTCGGAGGGTGGCGGGGCAAGGTCACTACATCGACTGAGAAAAAAAAATAAGATGGCTTTCGCCTTCCAGTTGTCTTAGGTGAGTGCTTTAGCGTGAGCTGATGCACGAACAAAGCACCGCCTCGCTTAAAAATATTCAATGACCGATCGGGTGGAAACATTACCTCTCTCTCTTTCCTGATGAAATTTCCTGATCGGTGCGATTCTCCATGTCGGCTTTATATGTCTTTTTTTTTTCTTTCAGAGGGCTCTTATTCCACCACTAGTACACCACCGTACAACAACGGGTAGTAGCCACGAGAGGCGCGGCGCCGCTGCGACCAATGGAGAGACGGCAACCGCTGTTTGTTTTTTGGTCTACATGCTCTGTCTACGTACGCGGCGATCCGCTGGAAAGTGGCATATAACAGCTCCGCTGTAAAAGAGAAAGGGAGAGAGAGAGAGAGAAAGAGAGAAAGAGTGGTCAAGAATGACTGTGATGAAGGCAAGAAGTACTGGAAGCGTCTGCACTGGACTATATTTGTAGTCAATATAGGAAAGTGTATAGGAATATATTTGTACTACAAAAATAGGAATACAAATATAGGAATATATTTGTACTCACTCACTCACTCACTCACTCACTCACTCACTCACTCACTCACTCACTCACTCACTCACTCACTCACTCACGTGACACAGTGGTCTTCCTAATCTCTAGCATGCAGTTCAGTAGTCCTGAAAAAAAAAAGACCTATAACAGCCCTTGTTGCCGTTGTTGATACTGCCTCGTCGGACATTGCGGACAGAATACCACTTTAAGTTGGTGCTTGCGCTCCGATGTCTACCAGCATGAAAGCAGGGGGGCGATCGGAGATCTCTGTTCTGCGCCGTTCGTTCGCGTTCGTTCTGATGATCGCACGCGATTGGCTGAAGCCGGACAACTCACGCCACTCTAAGGGGCGTGGCCATTTCTTTTTTTTCCTTGATGTTTTCTTTTTTGGTGACGTCATGCCGCGTCATAACGAGCATGTCGTCTGCTAAAAGTGAACGGAGAGCGAGCCCGTTCGCTCGCGTTCTCTCGAGCGAACAATGGCGTCGCACGGCATGTATTTCGAGTGATGCGGCGGTTGCGGCTGCCGCAACAGCTGATTTTGAGAAAATGGCGCTTGCAGCGGTGCTTCCTTGCTACGTTGGCGTTTCTCGAAGCAGATGCAGAATGGTAGGAGGTGCGAAATGCGTTTGAAGAGATGAGCGAGTGTGAATTCCGGCGTCGCTTTCGTTTCTCGAAACGTACGGTACGTTGGTTGTGCGATGAACTCGACCCCGTCATCGGTTGACAACGAGCCAGTGGGATTTCAACAGAGCGGAAGGTGTTGTCTGCGCTGAGATTTTTTGCCAGCGGATGCTTCCAGCGAGCTGTCGGCAGCGAGGAATTCATCGGCCTGTCGCAGTCGTCCGTCAGGAACACGCCATTACTGTCGTTCGCGGGCAAAAACGGTGGGTGGCCTTTTCCGGAGACCACAGACGCGAAGAGCGAACAAAGGCGGCGTTCGCGCGGCTCGGGCGGATTCCCGTTGTGGTCGGGTGCGTGGATGGTACGCTCATCGCAATCCAGAAGCCCCATGGCCTGAGCTCCGCGGACACGACGCATTACATGTCGAGGAAGGGACTCTACGCATTCAACATCATGATCGTGAGTATTATTCATGCATTATATGCGTAGCTAATTGTTTCATTTATATTGCTTAAACTTTCCGCTTTACTGAGGCTGTTGCAACTGAGTATAGTGGGAGCGGTATTTTCGATCTATCCAGAACGGGAATTGGATCGTTTCAGGGCACTTCGCTTAGGATAAGCGATGAAATCATGTGACGCGGAGTACACTTTGGTTCAGCGGCCTGCACAGTGCATAATATTACCGTTGCTCGTTCGCCATGTGTACCCGAAGCTTGATTCTCGATTTGTATTTGTTGAGATTAGCGCTCCCAGAATGTGCCGTAGTATGCCCTTATTGTTCATTGTCGTGATGGACGTTACATGGATCATTACATAGATGGATGAATAAACTTTACTTCGGTCCCTCGGAACGCGCCCGAGCATGTACATACATTAAATACGCATTGTTTCATAACCCTTTTTTCAGTCGAAGTTTTTCGTGTTGTAGATATTTTGTGATACATTGCCTTAAACATACAGCAGTAATTTGGTTAAAAGGCTTTGGTGGCTGGAAGATGGGTTGTTCCAAGCAGTAAACATGCAGACTACCCCTTTGACACTGCATTGTCCTCGTGTTAGAACTTATGGTACAAGTCCTACCCTGTCGATGATTTGTTCATAACTATGTTTCAACAGTCAGTAACAGTGCAGACAGATGTAGTTACATTAACATAATACGCAACATTGTACCCAAGGTCATTTATGGGTACAATTTTGACTGAATTGAATCCTGCAGACATGTGATGCCGACCTCTGGATGTCAGTCCATGTTTCCTGGGGTCATGCCATGACTCGTGGGTATGGCGGGGGAGCCCTCTCCGTCAGCACCTGGAAGCAAAACTTCGGCTTGCTTGGTAAGTGCTGTCAATGCTTGCCACATTCAAGACGTTATCACTACAGCTGTCATGCCGCCCTCGTGCAGGAGACTCCAGCTATACATTAGAACCGTGACTCCTGACACCAGTGCCCGGATGCCCAGCTCGTGGCACCCCTGATAACCACTACAACAAGGCCCACACCGCCATGCGCAATGTTGTGGAGTGGTGCAACGCTGTAAGCTTGTGCAGAGCTGCACAAGCGTCATTGCTGCTTGTGCAGCTCTGCACGACATTGCGTTGGCGGCACATAAGCCTGTTCTCGAAGGGGACGATGACGACACAGACGATGCTGAGCTGCTGCCAGCAGCAGCTGAGCTACCACCACCACAACGGGAGCCAGCAGCAGCGCAACCGTGTAGTGAACCTGTTTCGAGAACCACCGGGCCTGCATGCTTGAGCATCTGCGCAGAGTACGCCGCCGCCTGCAACGACCTCGGCAGCATTGTGTGGTGCGTGTTTGTCTTTGTTCATTGTGTTTGTCACTGGCATAAACAAAAGGCTGTTTTTTTTACTACACTTCAAATGTTTGCTGCACATATCAATGAAACAGCATTCTCCTATCAATGAATAACCCCCTTGAATAGGTTGGCAAAAAATGTGAAGCTCACCCTGACTCACTCGTGAAATATAATTTGCTCTTGGGGCTCACTCAGACTCACCAAAATTTTCCTCAAGTGGATTCACTCGGACTCAGGCTCACTAAAATGTTTTTACCCGGAATCGAACTCACCAATGTATTACTCACCCGGACTCTCAGCTCGATCTGAATCTGAGCGAGTCGGCTCATGAGTTTGCTGACCTATGCCCCCTTGTCACACAACACCATGCTGATGAAATACTTCGACCAGGTTGTAAAATATGGCGCTTCACACTAAGCACACGTGAGAGCTGGTGCCATTCACAGCCAAAGTGGTAACCTGAAAAGGCTGTTTGAATCAGGACAGCAACATGCAGTAGCTTTAGTGCAACAAGAATGGTGCCTGTAAATGAAGTGAACAACATGGGTGGTGTCAGAATTGAAATTTTATTACAAGTATCACGAGCAATGCACATAAAAAGCAAAATAAATAAATATCCCTTAAATTTAATGCCAAGGAAAAGAATATAAAAGTAGCTTCCTTTTATAATATACAAATGGAGTTATTACAAAGTGCCTGCTGCTCCTCTGCAGCAACACACGCGTCTCGCAGCACGAAAGTCATTGTATTACATGAAAACAAGGCACAGTCGAACCGGTATTAATCGAACTCGCTAAAAAATGCAAGTTGTTGGTTGCTGATATGTCTTCCTCTATTATTGATTTCTGTTTGTACCCAATCCTGTTGTCTAAACACTTCTAAGCAACAGAACACTTATTCGTCAACTATTTTTTGGTCTTGCAATATTTCAAAATTGTTGTGCAACCTAGACCGTTCACAAACGCATTTCTTTTTTTCTAGGATGTGTAAAAATCGATAGAAAACGTACAGTGTGCCACAATATTCTACACGTATACACTATAAACATAAAGATACACTACAGTGCACTATGTGCATATACTACAAAATTGCTGAATGCATGACTGCTGAATTGCTGAATGCATGTACAATGAAACAGCACATCAGTGCTTCTGATATGCAGAAAAAGAAAATTAACTGAGAAAAAATTGCAGGGCACCATTGAAGCAAGCAAGCGTATCATAGCTCGTGATGTGAACAAAAATAAGTCTACATGTATGTACAACTAGTCTTTACAAATCACTGTGCAGGTGGCTTCCGCTGCATTGGGCCCGGGCGAGGGTACCAACGCCTTGCAATTCGTGGACCACGTCACTGAGAAGTTGAACCTGGCGCAGCTTTCCAATGATGCCTGGCCCTGCCGCCTGGTGTTTGCGGCTAGTAACTCCAGCGCCTCGGCCTGCCGGTTGCCCCCATCTCGCAGCTGCGGCATGAGCTGGAAACCAAGAAATGTGTTGCCATTATCATCTATAAATTTCCTGCTACCGACTCTTCGCTGGAAGCTTCTGTTCGTGAAAAGTTTCAGTGTGTGCAACAATTTCCTCTCTGTTGAAAATCCACTGACCCAACGGCATCCATGAATGGTGCTTGGTTCACCGCACAACCAACGCACTTCGTTTGGACAGACCAAAGCGGTGCCGGAATTCATTTTCGCTCATCTCATCAAATGCATCTCACACCTCTAACCACCTCTGCATGAGAAGCAACCAAACAGCCCTTTTCAGGGCTACACAATCGTTTGCCCGGCTTTACGCGATGACTGACACAATCTCCTTCCAAAACCCTAGCTGCTGCAGTATGCAAAACATACAGCAAGCAGGTGTAACACAGGTGCAAACATGTGCATTTGTGTATGATGGCTATGTGAAGAAGTTATATAACGAGCTTGCTTTTTGAACAGTATATTTAGCAATAGCACATTTTCAGTTTCACTTTTGAAGCAACTGCAAAATAGGGAAACATTTCAAGATGTTGAACATTTTTGCAATGCTACCTTTTTGCTACATTTCACCATAACTGCAAGGCAGGACACCTGTTTATTCCATCTGACAGTTATGCATACAACTAACTAGCTCCTGCAACCGTTTGCCAAATTTTTTTCGTGCAGCTTTTTGTCTTTATGCCCACAGATGTCATCTCTTCACATATGCCTGCACGCATGAGCATCACCTGTGAGCATGTAACACCATCTACAGTTAATCAAAAACATCAGCGAAACTTACGAGTTGGGGCACGGGGAAGATCCTGGGCCACATCCTCTTCAGCCACACCAGCAGCAGCTGGAGCAGGGCTCACCTGTTATAGTAAGAAGTTTCTTGATTGACACACTGAGTGCAATAAGAAGTATGGAGTGGAAGTGGACAATAGCAATGTTTTTTTAGAATGTTTCAACAGCGGCATGCTATGACACACAGACTTCGGAGAGAGGGGTGGAGGGGGGGGGGGGCAAGCCTACTGGTTACGCCCCTCACTCGACTCGAGGGTCTGAGAAATGGGTTGTAACACGTAGGGTGCTCTAATGAGCTTCGAAATATAGTTCGCGGCTGTTCTTTCGTCATCACCGCAAATGTGGCTGTTTCGCATTCTGTTCTGGGCGGTGCAACGTGTTAGCACCTCAGCTAACGCGGCGGCCGGGTGATCCACTCGATATTGTTTGAAAAAATAAAACTAACAGCGCGTAATGGCTCGAAGCAAATGAGCCCACTTGTTCGCAGCATACAAGTAACAATGATATTCTAAGCCAGTGCTTACCGATTCAGACCACCCGAACTCTGGGCCTCGCACACTCGTCTCTGTCGAGCACGACACGGCCGCGGTAATCCGAAATCTGGCCGCCTCGGGTGCCGCTGTAAAGCACAAGCGGGACGTGTAAGATGACCGACCACAATACAATTGTGCTCGCACTCACCTCTGCTGCCCTCGGAGATTGGCAAGACCCTGCTGCGAATAGTAGCGCTCATTCCTCCATTGGGCCTGCCACTGGGCTCTGGTGTTACGCGCAGGGAATTCTTCGTTCAAAAGCGCTACTAGCTCCTGCCACATGTCGTCCCGGTCCTCCCTTGTGAACGACGGCTCCAGCGGGCACGACAGCGTCGCGATCTTTCACAAAAGCCAGCAGAAGCTCCTTTTGACGATCCGACACCCGAGAACCAACGCAGACGTTGCGATGGGACGACATTTTGAAACTGCGTCAGCCGCTACTTTTCTCTTTTTTTTTCGCGTGCGCGACACCATCTAGCGACGACGTCAAAAAAAAACTAACATTATTAAATATCATTACTCAAAGCTGTTGCTGTTTGAAAGAGTGTTTGAGCTTGAGAAGCAAAAACAATAATTTTCTGTAAGGTAATTATATTTATTAAAAGGCGAGAAACGCTTCACTGTCCCCGTGCCGGCGTCACAGGATGCGCGTCTACTTCCGGAAAGCTTTCCGCTTCACGATTGGCTGTCCTCTTCCTCTCGGCGGTTCTAGGCGGGAGAGCTGCGCCTCCTCTCACTTCTGTGACGTAGGCACCGCAGAACGAACGCGAACGAGCAGAGATCTCCGATCGCCCCCCAGGAGTATTTTTCTTATAACACGTGGAGTGTATAGTACCATAATGGATGTTCTAATGTCCCATACAATTGGCAGCGATCACAGTTCGGGCAGTCCCGATCACAGTTCGTCCGATAATTAAGGTGAGCGTCGAGTGAAGGCAACGCCCAGTCGAACGAATACTTGCATGATTTATTCTGGCCAACATTCTAGTTTGTAGTGCCAATTTTCGGTAGCTACAAAAAAGGCTTTATAATGTGGTCATGTTGGCCTATACGCAGGTTTTCATATGTAGCTGTTTTTGCAACCTCTCTTCGCTTTTGCAGGTTATTTGAGTATTGATCACGATACAATTAAATGCTGCTGGAGCGATCTTGTGATTAGAAATTTTGTGATACCACGATTTACTCAGCAACGTCCGCGACATAAGTCTGGGGTGGTGCTCCGATATCCAAAGAATTATAACACGATACTGTATTCACGCAGCAACCTCCGAGAAATTGTGCTGTGTTTGTTGGCGGTCATAAAGAGGCGTGCATGATTTGTAATATAACCTATCAATGTAAAAAAACTTCAATCTCTTTCATTCTTTTGTTATGGTGACGCGGCAAAACGCATACGCCAGTCCGAAGCTTGAATGCGTCCTCTAGAGTGCATGCACCGCTCATGTCTTGTCGTATGTGCATGTCTTCATCCTTGTGTCATCACTAATGACCGTACATGGCGCTGTCGTGTAGGTTTTGTTCTATGTATTTAGTGCACAGGTCGGCGAAAAAATTTGAGCTCACTCAGACTCACACAAGAAATATATGTTGCTGTGCGGGCTCCTCTCTGACTCAGAATCAGAAAAATTTTCCTCAACCAGACTCACTGGGACCCAGACTGACTAGAATTTTTCTCAACCGGACTCACTCGGACTCAAACTCACCAACGTATTGTTCAGCCGGAATCACTCAGACTCACGGCTTGACCTGAGTCGACTCATGAGTCCGTTAGCGTAAAATTAGCTTTTTTTAGATCATGATGTCAATGCTCTTTAAAGACAATATCTTACATAACCGATGCTCTACGATACGCCTTTTGCTCTTGTACCTTCAAATACGAGTTATCAGTGGATTCAATGAAGTAAGAACGTTTTTATGATATGCGTGACTCGCGTGGGATATTTTAATCAAGAACTTCCAGTGATATAGCTCGCGGGGAGCGGTCATCCGCGAAACCAACCAAGACTACAGGAAATCCAACAACGCACAGCGCCGAGCTCGTATTCCCATGGGAGGAGCGCACGGCCGTTTCCTGCGAGAATTCCTCGCCATAGAGTTTCGGTACTCGTGTCGCGTCTGTGATTGGCTCTGATTTGACGTGAACCTCTCGACGACGGACTCTGTGCGTGACTTCGAGAAGAGTTCTCTCGGACTCCAAGAGCCACGCGAAACGTTCCCCGAAGCGACAGACCACGAGGAAATGCGCGTGTGTAGGACTTGTCACGAAACTTTGCTCGGAGGAAAAATGCGACAGTTTAGCACGACTAACGGATTCGCGGACCCCAGAAAGCCCGCATCGCTTCCTCGATTGAAAATATCGATGAAATTGGTAACACGAATAAAATTTCAAAGCTTTATGTAACTTGACAAAATAAAGAAAGAAAAGAAAGCTCACAGGTTTCCTTATGCATTCACCTAAGACGACTCGAAGGCGAAACCATCGTTTTCTTCTGATTCGATGTATTAGAGAGCCTACATGACCGGCCGGTCATGTAGGCTGCCTAGATATATTGATCTTGCCCCGTTACCCTCCGAAAGCTTTGTGCACCTTGCGTGGTTTCGCACTGCCTCCAGGATCGGAGGCACCTCACCTGGTTTAGCATTGCCTCCATGATCAAGCTGCGATGTCATGTGATGACGGTGTAGGTTTATGTCATAGGAGCGAAGGAACGAGAATGCTGTACCAGAACCGACGCCAGCAGGGAACACGAGCCGTGGTTTCACGTGCCACTGCCAAGCGCCGTCTTTACCTTCTCTTGAGGTCGCGCGCTCTCCGGTTTTGTTCGCCGCCCAAAAGAGGGCGCTACAACGGCATTATGTGGCGTTACGTCACTTGACGTCACGACAGAATTATGTGACGTCATGATGACGTCACACATTTCTGCGATATGTGACGTCATGTCGACGTCATATGGTGACGTCATCACGTGATACTGATTTTTTGCATCACTCGTCCCTGACGCTGCAGGTCGCGAGATGCCGACGGTCAAATTTCGCGTTTAATGAGGCATCTACGGCTTTCGCCTCAAAAAATGCTGTAAGCTTCTCAAAACATAAAAAAATGGCCGCGTATCTGCGTGCTTTCCTGCAAATGTCTTCTTCTTCTTCAGTGGTTATTCAGGAAAGGAAAAAGGCACCTAATTTCTGTCTGCCTATAGGCGACACGGCGCAGTGCCTTGTAGGGGTGGGGGTAAGGAGGGAATAAAGAATAGTAGGAAAATAGAGAGAAAAGATAGAGGAGCACATCCATCCAACGAAGAGAAAAGAGGACAGGAAAGATTGGGAAACGGTCACGGGAGTTCAGGGACGGGTCCGCGAAACACAGCTAGAGGCACGGTGCACAAGATCGGCGAAGCGGCGAAGGCCCCGTCGATGAGCGGCGCACGGCATAGCGGGCGAGGAGTCCGTCACGGGGCGCCGGTCAGCGAGAGGTACGAGGAGTAATCCAGGACATCGCGGTCGGCACGTCCGTCTTGCTTGAAATCCAGCGAGCGAATCCGCAAATGTCGTCGAAAGACGATAGTCTTGTGCCGGTCGTACTACACGAGACCTCCTCCTCTACGTTGAACCGCCGCATCTGCCTCATAGAGTCGCATTTTCAGCGCAGCCTAAGAAACACTAGCATTTTCAGCGCAGCCTAAGAAACATTAGGGTCTTTAGAATTACTTATCTACGTATTTTGTAGTAAAGGAACACACCAACTAATACTTACGTGTTGATGTTGCGCCTCAGATATGCGTAATATTTACTTTTTGATTGACAGTGTTCACAAGTATGAACGGCCGTACCAGTTCAAGATGGCTGGGCGGTGAGCAAGTGGTTAAACTTTGGCCGGGTAGCTGAATCGGGTGACAGAGAGACAAACAGAAAGACAGACAGACAGACCGAAATTTCTGCGTTTAAGTTCCCCAAGAAAGACTATCGTCTTTAAAAGCAAAAGCAAAAATTGGCCGCGTATCTGCATGCTTCGCTGCAAATGTCTAAAGACGATAGAAGAGGCGCTGCGTGAGATATGGACGCCATCCGGCAATACGTCGGGAAACGTGAATGCTGTGTTGCGGGCTGGTAGTCCCGGCGCAGCAGCAGGCGAAGACCGGCGGTGACCAACGCGACCGGCGCGGACGCCAGCCAGCCCGAACACGCGGTTTGGCGCGAAGCGCCGAAGCAGAAGAAACGTCCGCACTCAACGAGTACTCTCCACACACACTTTTATTTACACGTCGCCTGGGTAAAACAGGAATGCCAGAGCGGCGCCCCATGGCATTCGTACAGTGCAATACAGAACCGAAACCGAAACACAACAATAAGTTTGTGCAGAGGGCACGGAGGGAGGCAAGTTTCAGCGCAGCCGCATTTTCAGCGCAGCTTAAGAAACTAGGGTCTTTAGAATTGCGTATGTATGGATTTTCCATTAAAGGAACACACCACCTAATAGTTATCTAGTGATGTTGCGCCTCAGATATGCCTAATGTTTGCTTTTTGATCGACAATGTACACAAGTATGAGCCTAGTCAGCCGTTCAAGATGGCTGGCCTTTGGGCAAGTGGTTCAACTTTGGCCGATTGGCTGAATCGAGTGACGTGCCGACAAACAGACAGACAGACAGACAGACAGACAGACAGAAAGACAGACCAAAATTTCTCCGTTTAAGTATCCCAAGAAAGACTGTCGTCTTTAAAACTACCTAGCTGTCTATGAGCTTCGTTGTCTCTTTATCACTGCGCCTGAAGTGCAAGCTACGATAATCTTATTTAAGGGGCGAAGCTCCTTAAGCCATGGGTCATGCGTCTCCGATGTATGTAGTAGCCACCTGTAGTTTAGTTCGTGGAGTGTCCGCTAGATGGCGGTACTTGTATATGATGAAAACTCGGCTCAAGGCCGGCTAGATAACTGAGGACGACGAAGTGGGAAGCTCGAGCAGCAACCACGATTTCTCTGAGGAATACGACGCTCGGTTCTTCGGACTTCAACGCCTGATGCTCACCACCCCTTCACGAAGCGGTTCTGCCAGTCCGATCCCGCAACCCGTTCCTGCAGTGGATACTCCTGTCCACCGCTAGTCTCCCACTGCGAGGCCTAGTCCCGTGGCCATCCCTCTGGAACTTCTCCAGCCAAGCCCTACATCAGGAGAAATGGCCACCGCCGGCACTTCACAGGTGACTGTTGAGCAGCCGATGCGAGATGCGAGATGTTATAAAACTATACTTTCACAAAGCGGTGATAATGAAGGGACCACGGAAACCAACAATAAAAGCTTGATGTTTAACATTTCTCACGTGTTTACTTTAGTGGGGCGAATTACTCGTATTCACGGTTTACCGATGATGTCCTCCGGAGCTTCGCCCCACTCATCATCATTCACCCCGTGGATATGCTGTAATTTTTTAATGTAGACTTGCTAAAGGAGACGTACCGAGAAAAAAAAGAAGTCTTTCCAGAAGCCCCGCGCTACTTTTCTGCATAAAATTTATGGTGCACTAAAAGTGCATGAGTAATAACAACTGCCCATTAGAATACGGCAACGCCAGCGGCGGGCAGGTAAAACGCAGTTACGGATGAAAGAAGGGAAGGAAGAGTAACGTTCGCATAATGGAGGGTTTCGGCAGGCGTAGCGCTTCGTACCACCCATCTGTGTCTAGCTCGTTTTATTGTCTTTAATACCTCTCTCAATGACACCACTGTCGTTTTTCAACATGGGGACCAACTAACCAGGAATATCGTAGAAACGTTTCACATTACCAAGAGAGGGTAAGGATGAGGAGGGCATTGTAGGTTTGACTGAGTCATCGGGAAGTCGCCGTCCTAGAAGGACACTAGTCTTAAGTTAATTGAATTTGATATGTAGCGACTGCAAATGTCACGCACTTCAACACGTTATCTATTTCCACTCCCAGTTTGAGCGTAAGTATATTACTACCAATACATCTTACTGTTACCCCAGTTCCGTACATTCTTAAACATATAAGTTACGCTTGCCTTTACTTATCGCTTGAATGTGCGCGGTGTATCTTTGACGAAAGTGCGTTTGACTTGTGGTGCTCGTGTGCATGTGAATATGAAGTATTGTTTCTGAAATAAAAATAGTTGCGTGTGTAGCGAGCGCCGTGTCTTTCTTGTCTCTTTTGTACTCGTCAAAGTGCGCTATCTCACCTACACGGCTCAAGGATGTTCTTGATTTGAGTTAGTTTGTGAGTCATATTCTTCGCGAAATAAACGGCGCGAATATAGACGCGAATAAAAAGGGCCCGTCTTGTTCCGCATGTGCTTTCTCTACGTCTAGCTTGCAGCGTTCACTCCCTGTAGCCAGACTTCAAACACAGCTGAGAGAAATGCTGGAGACAGACTTCACTCGCATTTCGCTATATTGAATTCCAATGGCGGAGTCGCGGAGCAACTGTGTTTCGATGAGAGACTGCGAGCCACGTGTTCCCACGAAAGTGATATCAGTCACTATGGAATCATAGCAGCAGTCACTCCACGGAGCAGAAAAAGTTGCTATGAGTGACGCATTTCCTTCAGCGTGGCCTCCGCGATCACCCCCGGCAGCACGCCGCTCTGCCGGAGTTGATTGCGAAGGTCACGCCTGCAGCCGCCTTTTTTACACGCTTACCTGCTTCAGAGTGCTGCGGTAGCCGCGAGTTTTCGTGGTAATAACGGAAGACATTCAGCACCACGAAGAAAAAAAAAAGAGGGAGTGTCACGTGACAATCTTGAAGTGCAGCAAAAAATTTAAAAAAGAAGGAAACAGGAGCATGATTGGAATTCTACCATGAGCATCGAACACGAGGAGGGAGCGGTTTCTGTTCTGTTGTGCTTTAACTGGCTTGCCCTGGAGAGGTTGAAGTTTGTGTCACCTGAGCTACTCTATTTCGATGAGTTCTGCAGCGAAAAAAGAAAAAAAAAAGGTGGTTACCCAAAATTAAAAATGGAGAAGTAAGGAAATACATAGCAAACTGAAACAAGTTGAAAAAAAAAAAAAAAAAAAGAACTCACGGAGACCCTTACGCACTCGCCTGAGCTGACTCGAAGGCGAAAGCCATTTTTTTTCTTGTTCTTCTAAGTCGATCTATTGAACCTCCCGCGCTCCCGTCCGAAAGCTTCCTGCAACTAACGTGATTTTGCAATGCCTCCAGGATCGGAGGCACTGTAAAGTTTCTGCACCTCACCGTGTTTTGCACTGCCTCCGGGATCGGCCTACCATTGACCAAACAACGATGTCACGTGATGACGTCAGCATGTGACGTCACGCTATGAGATGTCACAGTGACGTCGTGATGACGTCACAATTTTTGGCGATCTCTGACGTCATGATGAGGTCATATATGGTGACGTCATCACGCGATAATGATCTTTTGTATCACACGCGATGACGCCGCCGACGTGCGACGCTGGCCAATTTTCGGGTTTCATGAGACATCTGAGGCTTTCGTCTTAAAATGTCATGGTAATGTACATCCTTGCAATTTGTTAACAGTATCGTCTAATATTCTCGAAAGGTGACTGTTGGACCTCTAAGCCTTCTAACTGCGGCGCGGTTAACATCGAGCCAAAAAACACGTCTTGCAAGATGAACCGCTTTAATGGAACTAGAAAAAAAGAAAAGAAGAGGGCGAGCCAGCGCTGCCACGTGAGCACGCGTCAGCTCGTGAGGAGCATCCATAATGATGATGTTTGGTCTTCTGTAGACGAATGACGAAGAAAAGGAAGTCACAACAGTGACGATATCTCCCGGCGATGCGCCAGCGCGCGAAGCACGCTGAATTGCGACCGTCTGCTACGCTGTCTACTTCAACATATAAGTAATCTTTAAGTAAACAGCTCTGTACAACATAGCACATTGGATAAATGGTGAACAGTATGCGCATGTGCGTTATGCGCAGCTAAGTGCAAGTGTCCTCGGCTGTGCTGTTCTGCTAGGCGCATTCGATACCGGTGCTTTCTGCTGCGTTATCAGTCCCTTTGTTTTCTTTGTTTTGATGAATGCCGTTAACATCCACCTTGAAAGCGTGAGCGTCGAGGAGGACGAGACGCGCCCACTGATGTCGCTCTTTTTGGGCATCAGTCTAGAAGACGGCGCTCGCAGTTCACTGTGTCTTGTGCGCTTGCGCATGGTCGGCAGCACTCGTTACCTTTCGATAATATTACACGCTACCATATCCCGCGCTCAGGGCTCCCGCGATACTGCTAAAAATTGCAAGGGTGCACAGTTCGCTTGCAAGAGTTCACATTGCAGTAAAACGTTCACACGCACACATTTCTAGTTCTGCCCATGGTACACGGACGTATATCCGTATCCCGAACATCCGTATATAGCAACACATAGCTGTTCATCACAAGCGCTTATTTAGTCAAGGGTTCACTAAGAAGTCTTTCAGGAAGACGTTCGCCTTTTGTCCGTTTCGGGAAACGTAAAGTCAAACTACAGCAATAGACACTGTATCCTGATAGCGGCGAACAAAGCGTCGGCCGTCGATAAACTGACAAGAGGTGAAGTGCGTCGGCATTTATACATGTGCCGTCGAATATTCCAGCGTCATCGCTGGTCGTCGCGAAAGCTCTAGAATAAGCTCGAGTGTTCGCGTCTGGCGCGCAATCTTAACAAAAAGATCTACAATAATCGCGAAGCTTCTCGAATAATGAGGCGCGGTTTCCGCTGAGCGTTGCTGACAGTCTTTGTGGGCGAAAACCGAATACAGCAAAAGTGATGATAAGAAACGCGCATGGCAATATGCTTTTCAGCGGTTTTGGAGGAGGTTGGTATGTGAACGCTAGGCGAGCTCCCTCCTAAATTTTTTTCTTCTCCTGCTTGTTCGACACGGCGAGCGGCAAAAGCTCTGTTACTCGGCAGGTGCAGCTCCGAGCGGTAAATATAAGGCTGTTCTTACATTCACTGAATATAGACAAGAACAGGGGTGCTTAAATAGCGGCTTATGTGAGCGGGCATTCGACAGAACTGTTCAGCATGTGTCCGGCGGTTAGAACTTTCGCCCCGCTTTGCTCCGGCGGCGATGGCTGCGTTCCAATCGCGGGTCGGCAGGAGTTGCTCCACGCCAAAGACGAGTTCTCGCTCGCGGTGTAGTAGGTCGACTGCTACCGAATACGCTATAGGAATTCAACGTTGGTTCACGAAAGAGACGCGCAGCGCGTTGCTTCCTTCACGAAGAAGCAACTCTCGTGGCGATCCAGCTGCGGCGGCCCTGCTGATATTGATAGAAACGAGTGATCGGGAAACTGCCACGCTTCTTCCTTGTCGAAGCCGTTTGTGCATTCCGTGTTCATTTCGAGCATCGGCGTTATGTTGGTTGAATTGACCTGCGACAGAGCTCAGGCAGGAAAAGAAATTTAAAAAATAGGGGATCGGTTGAGACGTTCGTCATCGCGAGAACAAACGGAACTTCTTTCTTCTTTTTTTATCTTTCAATGTTTCATGTTCTGATCGAATCCCAGCCGTGGCAGCTGCATTTTCGATGGAGGCGAAAATGTTTGAGGGCCGTGTACTTAGATTTAGGTGCACGTAGGTGGTCGAAATTCTCGGAGCCCTCCACTACGGCGTCTCTCATAATCATGTCGTGGTTTTGGGACCTTAAACTCCAGATATTATTGATTTGGCCAATTCCAGTGTAGTTACGTGACTGCACGTCGCGTGCAGGGTTATTTTTAGCATGTATAGTGTTCGTGTTACTGTATGTTATGTGAACTATAGCGTTACCTGAGTGGACTGTAATTTGTGTTGTTTTTCATGTCGCTACGAGAAAGGACTTCGTGAATATGTGATAATTTTTATGGCTTGAATGACTTAAAACAGAATCTAGTAATTTTTTTCATTGCTGAAAAATGGTTAGAACACAATGTGCCACTGCAGCCGACGTTTCGACAAGCGGACTTGTCTTCTTCAAGGCTGCAACACGCTTGTCGGAACGTCGCCTCCAGCGACGCCCCGGGTCCACGTATTTTTCATCTGTTCAAGGTCCGATTTTCGAAAATTAAGTGTACATAAGGAGAGGTTGATGCCAATGCGCGGCGCCGGCTACTTCTCTTCTCTTGGACAATGGTTGTCGTCTCGTCACGAAGTAGAAAATAAACACAAGGCTATACAAAGGCACATAGTACAGCACTTACGCACTCAGTTCAAGTTCTTCAATAGAATGTTCTGCCCGCTCAACACAATAGTTGACAAAAGAAGTATTCACACGATTGAAATGGCCACACAAAACATGCCAGTTCACTAAAATGCTGTCATAGCCGATCGTGTCACTTGGGAATTCTCTCTTAAATCCCGCAGTGTAACTGGAACAATGAGGCTTTCACAAAGAATTCTCTGCTAAAACGAAAAAGACAAGAATATTGTATCCAAGGGTACCGGTTGACAATAACGCGAACAAAATTTTATCAGATTTAGTACTTTAGTGATATTCCTGATTCCTCCGAAAATTCCCCAGAACTTCTGCCTTGTTTTTTTATTGCTATTGAATTCTATTAACTTTGATAAAGACTAGCCGGCGTTGTATAAAAGCGCTAGCACCTCCTAAACAACATATGATTATAAAAGAAAAAAATTAGCTTCATCGTAGAAAGAGGGAGAGAGAGATACAAAAGGGAAAGGCAGAGAGGTAGCCGGCTTGCTACTTCGCACAGGGGTGGGGAAATAGGGTTCAGAAGGGGGACGGGAAACGAGATAAAACAAAAAATTACAGCATATCCACGAGGTGAATGATGGTGAGGTGGGCGAAGCTCCGGAGGTTATGGGTGATACCGTTATACTTCCGAGAAGTTCGCCCGATAAAATTATCATGCAAACACGTGAGGTACGGTGAAGATCTCGTTCCTGATGCCAGAAACCGCGGTGAGATTATTATCGAACCAAAGTCGATCACACACGTAGCAACTGTGGCCAAACGAATGAGCGAGAAATTCCCGCTCGAACCACGCATCGGCTCCTTGAATGTGAGACCGCTGGCGCCGCTTGGTCGCCGCTTCCTGCGCACGAGCACCATCAAGATCTGCCAGGCGCCGCGCTCGCTTCGCCGCCGCTTCTCGGGCTCGCCTTTCGATGTCCGCTGCTCGGAGTGCACGTTGCGCCGCGGCGTCATTGGCGCGCACCGTCGCGGGATCTGCCAGGCGCCGCGCTCGCTTCACCGCGGCGCTCGCTTCGCCCACCAACGATCCGACACGTACGGCGACGATCCAGGAGACAGAGAGGCACTCGTTCCCCGCGCACCCATGCACAGCCCGCGCAGCAGCCAATCGGAAAGTAGCGGTACTTCCACCGCCATCTAGTGGCGATTCACACAAGCGCACTATTGTACACACTTCTATTGGACCAACGCCATCCAGGAAATGAGACGAGAAATGGGGATGACGACACAGACTGTGTACAGCGCCATCTAGAATATCATCACTCAACTGCAGTTTGTATGTACTTCTATGAGACAGCGCCATCTATTATACTGTTCGGGAGATACTGCCGGCTACGCCTTTCGCCGAACGCGTTACAAGGTTAGACTACGAGGAGCTTCGCCCCTAAAAGGAAATAAAAAAATACACCATTTCCCGCTAAAGGGGACCCTGAGGCGATGCGAAGCCGGAGCACTTGCACGATCGCGTTCCGTTGGCGTTCGTTGGGCATGCTACCGACCTCGCGTCGTGGAACGCGAAGAGGAACGCTACGCGCATCTTGTCTTCCCTCTAGCCTGGCCGTTAATTCTCACAGGGCGAGCGGGGAACGCGGTCGACAGGCGCGCGAGAGGGGGCAGCGTAGGAGAGGAGAGAGAGGGGGAGGGGACGCGCATGCGCTGGCGCTCATCGCGGCGTTGCGCAGGAGAGAATTTCGGCATGTCTAGCCCGCGTTACAGAGGAAGAGTGGAGAGGAGGAGGGGGAGAGGGGGAGGGAAGTGGGGGAGTGGAGAGGGGAAGGGGAGAGGGGAAGTGAGGAGGAGTGGTGAGGGGGAGTGGAGAGGAGGTGCGTGGAGAGGGTATACGCATGCGCAGTAAGGGTGGTCACGCATCACACCACCACCACCACCGGTTTGAACTCCGCTATAAGATGCTTCGCATCTAAAAAATGCACATATCCAGGTACAGGAAGGGCGTTCCAATCAGAGTCGTTCAGTTAGGCCGGTGGAACGAAGAAAGTGCAGTAGCGTTTTAAAGCTTCATTGTAAAAAAAAAGACCTTCGTTCTAAATTGTGGATATCGAGCAGGGATTTAAGTACACATGATTGTGTTATTGTTGACACAAAGGGAACAAAGGACACCCAGCGTGATACTCGCAGAGACACAAAAAAATACGCGACAGCTTTCGCCATGAGAAGACAGCGATAAAAAAAAATGCTACCAAAGATACAAATTGTTTCGCGTATCAAACACACAGACGTAAAAACGTTTTGAAATGGCAACTACTTTATTTATGTCCTTCTAGGGAGTCATTATAAGGAAACTGGAGACTTCTTCTCGCCCTGATAAAGAATCTTCGAAGTATTGCCGGTTATATCCGGACATAAAAAAAAAGAAGTGACACCGACACTCTGTCACGGATAACGCCGGTTTCTCTTTCACTCTCTCATTTTCTTCGTGACATGCGCAGCTCTAACATAGCCCACGGCCGATCGACATCCTTAAATGACTATTTGTCCAGAGTTCACTTCTTTCGTTACAAATACCGGCCCCGACACGCGTATATAATTTTCCAAAGAAGGGACGAAAGTTTGACGTGGGTGTGCCACTTTATATCTTTCATTGAAAGGTTGTTTTCGACGACCGCCAGTTCGCGTGTGTCATTTCTTATTTTGTATTTTTTCTTAAAAAGAGAATCGAAAATTTTATATTGTCACCATCGTCTTTCCTCTTTGTAATGAACCATGAACAACGACACATACCATGAGCCCCCCTCCCCTCTTTTTGATACTACATGTCACATTTTCGACTGGTGCCTGCGTACGGTCATTTGAGAAGTTCAGTCCAAAGCTGGAATGAAACTTCCACACGAAATAGACAAACATTACGCCATTGGTTCATATGGGCGTATTGCACTGGAGATTTCTTTTGTTGTCGTGACTTTAGTTCACTTTGACCCACCAGTTTTTTTTTTTCTTTGTGCGTGAAAAAAGCCAATGAACTCGTTTGTATCTGGTCTTGCGGTACGAAAGCTATGGAGGTATCGTGGAAGCAAATGGAAATATGGACGGAATAAAGTAACTTTTTTTCTTGTATTTCTTACATCGTCTGTTTCATAAGTTGTAGTTGTGAGTTTCGATAATGTTTACGGCGTGAATCAAGTCAGCATGATTATTAATAGTAATAATAAAACACCACTGACTTAAGTTTTTCAACGATTTATGAGAAACGAAACTCGAATACTTTTTTGACTGTATTTCCTCTTTCTAAGTAAAAACCAAACATACGCGTGAATTCTTTTTTTTTAATGCCTGGCATCCATTATTTAGTATGGTAATATAAATAACAGCAAACATGAACGAGCAATTGCAGTGCAAAGAGCTTAACTTCTACTCTTCCTTCATAATGGCCAGGTACGCTAGTCAAAACTTTGCATTATATAGGAGTTAATGGCGATGAGGGGGCGCTTGTCTTGGAGAACTATACAACAGGGACTTGTCGCTGTAGAACTATATAACAATTTAGCGGGCTTAACAAATTGCCCACTTGGCTATAAGATGGTATGAGGGTTCTAACACTCAACCGCTTTCGTTAACCAGATAGGTCTCGTATACCGAAGCACGAGCGCGTATTAACGCAGGCTGGAGTCCATCTTGCTCGAAACGTCACCAACGGCGTGTAACTTTACACCCACTACGAACAACTTACTGATTCACGGTAAACTAGGGCCTATATAACTATAAGAAGTGTCCGCATACCGTATGCGTCGACTAAAGGTGATGGCGCGTTTATGTTAGACTATGTGTTGTTCATAGGCTTTCGAAGAAGTTGATTTCAGTGCTTAACTATTGACATAAATTGTAATAGGCTATTAACATATCTTCGGCAGGATATTTAACAAAGTGTCCGAAACATCATCATTATCTAGTTTATCCTTAAGCGTCCTTTACAAGGCACAGCATAAGGAAGGGGGGAGGCGAGTAGTGATAATACTCAACTGTCATAAATATGATGCGACAAGTGGCAGAGCAGTAACCGTCTTTCAGAGAAATAAATGAGAATCAACCTCTATGCTTCTGCATAAGTTTACTGTAGAGTGTTCAAATAAATTTTCTTGAGCTTCGTTTCATTATCGTGAAATGCTAGGCGGCGTGTGAGCGACGCCCCTTGTTCGAAGCTTAAACAACCGTCTGACCAGCAGCTCTAAGGAGGCCATGGACTACCCCTCGGGCTTGGTGAAAAGACGCATACCGCGCAAAGGAGACCCTGCTATGAACAGCTCAGCCAAATCTTGCAGTTATGCACGTTAAGGAGAGTTTAGAGGCGGAGCGCGAAGTTACCATTTTCCCAGGCGCCGTCTATTCATACAGAGACACGTGCTCACTCTCTTCCCAGCCGCCGGCCCCTGCTGTTTGGCGTCACATAACACAGCATGATACTGACCAATAGTCGACATAAATCAAGAGCGGTGGCGTTGGGAGCAGACGCGCTTCGTCCGACAGGGTGGCGCCACGTGCCGGCGCCGCGTTCTATAGTCTGCTCACATTGCGCAGTAGCCACACTGGCGCGCCCAGGAATCGCAACGGTGACCTTGAGCCACAGCGCGCTCATGGTCTTGACGTGCGCTGGCGTAACTTCTTCCTCCGTGCCATCCCTCCCTGTTTAGCGCCCAGCACGCTTGTCGGTACGAAAGAAGATACTTAGATCTAGGGGTGTGCGAATAGTGAAGTTTCGAACCGAATCGAATATGAATCGAATAGCGATGAGACCGAATCGAATACGAATACTACTCGAATACTACTCGAATAGTTTTCGAGTAGTAAGGCAGCCATTTTCAAAGCAGCCCTAGAATGGTAACGTAACCATTTCCGGAACAGCCCAAGAATTGCACAACATTTTATTTGAAGGAAGTCCTCACAAGCTTTGACAAAGAAACATACGATGACTTTTCACCGACAGAAAAAGAAAATACCCCAGTTATGTAAACTAAGACAAGCTCGTATACAGCAGCAACTATAGTCTCTTAGAAATATTTTGCAACTGCAGGTTGAATTACAGCAGTAACTTCAGTATCCAAGATGACATATTGTCAACCGCTTTTTAATAAACTGATATATAAATAATAAAAATATTCATAGTCAACATCATCATGAATTTCATGATGAAGATAGTGGATTGATGACTCTGTCGCTTCGGCTAAGCTGGAGTTTTAAGCAAAAACGCCTTCATCATGTGATAAATATTGCGTCGATAGTTCCATAAAACTTTGGGCTGCATGCATCTTGGTGATTCAGTGATTAAAACAGGAAACTTTACCCTTCTCTTTTCTAAACTTTCGTTCTTTTGAGGTTTATTTCATCGGTGGTTATTATCCCAAAAGTATTCGAAAAGTATTCGGTATTTCTAATATGGACTATTCTATTTGAGTACCGAATCGAATAGAACGCTATTCCATTCGTTATTCGAAATTTTCGAATATTCGGACACCAGGCCCGTAGCCAAGGGGGGGGGGAGTGCTTCGTAGCCCCCCCCCCTTAAAATTTATCAAAATTCCTGGCTACGGGCCTGTCGGAAACCCCTATCAAGTATACTACAGGATGCAACGCTGTGTTCGTTCAGTCCCAACGCAATGACTCGAGTTATCTGGCCAATATTCGCGATGGTCGGAGGTGGTCGGAAATTTAGGACCGCTGTGCCGGTACAAAGTCGACCATAGAACGGTAACGTGCTGTAGTACGAATGAGCCATGGGTAGCAATTTTCAGCAGATATCCAGTATTAAATAAGAAACTTTCGTTGCGAGCATAGTACTCAAATATTTATTGGTTTGGATATGGCGTTTGCAAAGGTAAAAATTATACATGTTGTCAAACTTCGTCGATACCAGGGCGTTTGCGTAGGTTTACAAAAAAAGGGTAATATGACATATGTGTAAAGAGAGAGAGCGCTGTTACTATTGCTCCATATTTCGGGTACATGTTTCGAAAGAGTAACTCGTGGGCTCTAAAGAGCCGCTCATGGAACAAGCGGACGCAGTTCACTCCGTAATGTAACGAATAGAAGTGCATTTATTAGATGCGTAGCAGCTCTTTGACTAGCCTGTGTAACGCTGTCCGTCCGCACTAACTCGAGGAAACGCGCTTCTCTCGGCGCAGGTGTTGGAGTGGTGCCAAGTAGGTCAACGCCGCAGTTGGGCGTTGACGTCACGCACCCCTCGCACGCTTCCCTCGCAGGTGCGCGCGTACGTCATTCTCTCCCTCACCCGCCGGAGCGCCGCAGCTGCCGGTTGACCGCCCGCTCGTCTCCCATGTCTGCGTTTCAAACAAACGTTTACACCAGTACACGCTACAGCGAGTTTCGCTTCAAACGAATCTTCCAGCGCTCACCGTAGCATCCGTGTTAGCGCCGTTCAACCCGTGACGCCACCCGTGCGCAACGCTGCTGCTTGGCATCCCATCAGCGTTCCCTTCGGGGAGATGGTCCAATTTTTTTAGCAGTTTTTACTCAACGGCGGGCCCGCCAGCCGAATCTCACGAATAACTACAGCAGCGTGACAAATAACTAGGGGTGTGAGAATCGTGAATTTCAGAACGAAATCGAATACGAATCGAACAGCGTTGACATGGAATACGAATACTACTCGAATACTATTCGAATAGTTTTCGAATAGTAAAGCAACAATATTCAAAGCAAGCCTGCACTGGTAATGTGACAATTTTCAAAATTTTCAAATTTTCAATTTTCGAAACAGCCAAAGAATTCCACATTTTATTTGAAACAAATATTCACAAGCTTTAGCAAAGGAACATTACGATTACTTTTAACCGACAAAAATTACTACAATTATTTAAACTGAGCAGCAACTAGAGCCTGCGAAATATTTTGTAACTGCAGGCTGAAATATAGCAGTGACTACAGTAGGTCTATTCAAGGCGGTACTTTGTCAACAGCTTTTAAATAAAACTGATACTTAAGTATTACGAAATTTTTATGCGTTAACATCACCATGAATTCCATAGCGAAGATAGTTAATTGCTGACACTGCTTCTTCGGGGACACTGGAGTTTTAAGCAAAAACGCCTTCATCCTGTGATCAATATGGCGTCGATAGTGCCGTAAGTACACGATCTGCATGCATCTGCGTAATTCGATGATGAAAACAAGAAGGGTTGCCCCTCGCTGTTCCCACGTCCCACTCCTTCGAGCATTTTTTGTCGCGTCTGTTTATTCGAAAACTATTCGAAAAATATTCGGTATTTCTAATGTACACTGTTCGATTCGAGTACCGAATCGAATGGAACGGTATTCGATTCGTTGTTCGAAATTTTCGAATATCCGCACACCCCTAGTTGATTCGTATAACTCCGCTCGTTCTTGGTGGATTCCGTAAAATTTTTGCGGCAGCCGGTTCGCGAGGCTATAAGCTAAGGTAATATGCTCATTGGATTTAAGCAAGTGGTTCAGTACCTCTTTAATGTAAATCGCTATGTTCCCTGGAGTGGAATGAATGGCAAAAGTTGCGTACGTTGCAAAAAAGAAAAAAAGAAGATAAAGGCCTAAAGAACAGGTAAGGAATAAATGAAGTAGTATAAAGGATAAAAAAACCAGAGGTCATTTGCTTCGTTCCAAGTGCCCCCAGGACATACACATAATAGGGCAGGCGTGGTACAGGCGGTAATTTCCTGACTCATGAAAGCGTGTCATTTGTAGACCTTCGTCACTAGCAAGGTGGCGAAGTGATGAAATGAAACAACGTTCCACTTCATTCCCCTCCGTTTAGTCGCGGCATACTGAAAATCACCAATGCCCACTTACCAAATGTCGTCATTTGCATGAGGTTCGCATAGGTTCCATTAATGGAGGCACCTCCTAGTGAGCTCTCAGTTTTCTTTGTTCTTTTTTCTCGTAAAAGGTAGGGAAGCAGTCTCATATATCTTTTCTTTCTTTTCTTTAGGTGTGGTTTAATTTTTCTGCACGCATCCCTCTGCCCAAGTGTAGGGTAGGCAACCAGGCGGAACTCTATAAACCACTTTGCCTTTTCTTTGCCTTATTTTCTCACGCTATCTTCTCTGGTGCTGCGCATATATCGATGACTTTGATCTCTCAATAAAATTTACCAGGACTTCGAGTCTTCGCAAAGCAACCACTAGCACAAACAAGGGGAATATTTTCCAAGGGGCTTGTTTATATTTCAGGCAAAACCAAATGAATCGAGCGGACATTTAGGCCAGGGAAAGCACAGACGACGTTAATTTCTGTCTTCTAACTGTAGTGTACTAATTGTGACGTAAAGTGAAAGGAATTGAAGTGGACGAAAAATCTCTCTCTTTTTCTCGTCGATATCGGAACCCACAACCTTGGTTGTGGGTCCAGGTTGTAGATCCAGATCCCACCGACGAAAAGGGTGTGTTTTTTTGATCCACTTTAATTCATTTCAAATGACATCACAATTGTCACACTACAGTTACACGCAACAATTAACGTCCTCTATGCTTTCCTTGGCCTAATTGTCTGTTCGATTCATTCGGTTGTGTTTAAAAGTAATACAAAGAGATATGTTGAGCTGTAC
Source organism: Rhipicephalus sanguineus (assembly GCF_013339695.2). Classification (NCBI taxonomy): domain Eukaryota; kingdom Metazoa; phylum Arthropoda; class Arachnida; order Ixodida; family Ixodidae; genus Rhipicephalus; species Rhipicephalus sanguineus. The sequence goes on along the minus strand of NC_051185.1, from coordinate 45,566,121 downwards.
CTGTTCGGAAAAAGTTTCCCATATTACATTCGTAGGGCGTGAGTACAACGCTCCTTATACTTCGCTTCACGCTAACGTTTTGTCGTGCCCCTCATGAGATGGCGGGGCCCCGGCTTCACTTTTGGGGAGTAATTTCCACTCCAGAAATTCTGTTTAAACCTCCTTGTGTGTACATCGTATGAAAATTTGCTTTTGTATTGCCATTTATTTTACATTGTCATACATTTACTTGCCGCTGGTGCTGCAAACTTCAGGCATGTGTCAGAAGGAAGATCGGCAGTGTCTTGATTTAAGGATTCTATAAACCACACGAAAGTTTTTACTGAGTGCCGTGTTACGTCAGACACATAGTATACACGACCAGCTGCGCACCATGTGTCGCAGAACGACATCACAAACAGGCGCTATTTGGGCTGCACTTCCTACGGCGACGGTGCACCTCACGCACTCGCGGCAACGGCAAAAATTCACCGGGAGTGTCCATACGATTGCTATCGCACTAAAACGCAGTGCCGATGCCGCCCGGCCACAATGTTTCAGGAAATTATGAGCTTAATCTCTCCCTCCTCTTTTCTTTTCCTTTTTCCCGATCCGGCTTAGCCCGTTGATCTCCCGCTTCAAAGGGAAGAGGCAACAAACATTATCATCATCAGCATCCATAGAGTTTCGTACAATAAAAGCTCACGGTGTCCCTTATGAAATCGCCTAAGACGACTCGAAGGCGACAGCCATACTCTTATTTTCAGTCGATGTAATGATCCCCCCCCCCCCCCCGCCCCCCTGCGAATGCTTTCGGCACCTAAAGTGGTTTTGCACTGCCTCTAGGATCAGAGACATTGCAAGCTTTCTGCACGTCATCTTATTTGGAGCAGCCTCCGTGATCGGTCCTCATTCGGCCAAGCGACAATGTCATGTGACGTGACAAATTTTGGCTATTTGTGGTATCACGATGACGTCACGCGGCGGTGAGTCATCTCGTGGTGATGACATTTTGCATCACACGTGTTGACGCCGACGACGCGGATGGCCAAGTTTCGCGTTTAATGAGGCATCGAACGCTTTCGACTTAAAACTCTACGCTTACGCATCACTGAGACAAAATCCCACATAAGATTCCGCGCGGATTTTTCCTGCAGCCGCAGGGTCTTCTTAAAAACTGATCCTTGCACGCTTTCGGCATGATAGTTTGCGAGAACAAAATATACGTGCTTCGATCTGTTGTCAACTGTAGGTGCTTGTTTTGGTGCATTCAAATAAAGGAAGCAAACCATGTTTGTCGAACATGACAACATACTTGTGCGCTCCATAAATAAACCCTTCAACCATTTTTACGTTAACTACACATGCAGTCAAACTCGTTCGGGCTGGATGGTCCCGCGTAATTGTAGCCTATTGTGACTAGGGTTCTAGCCTAATATAATTAAATCCTTCATCCATCTCTACCTTAAAGGGCCCCTCACCAGGTTTGACAATTTCGAGCTGACGAGCGCAATGCATGCACTGGGCGTTCACGATTACGTCTGTCAAAAGTCGCAACGCTACGCGCCGCGTAAATGGCTCACATTTCGAGCTGAACGCTGCTTGCCCTTCTTTTCGCGGCCGCGTGCCTAGAGGATGAGGGCATGACTTACATGGTGGAATGGCCCTACGGAGATGGTAGTGCTGTGACGTCGCTCCTCTACGTAGACGACTTCCTCTGACGTCGCCAACAGTAGCACGTGACACTGCGATAAATATTTGACACGACGTGTAATTTGTGTAATTTGTTGCTTGAATGGATGAATAAAACTTGAGAGCAATAATAAAACACACAAACGGAATGTGTGCGTTTCCTTTCTTTTAATTTTTACTGTGAATTGCAGCGAGATTCGAGACTAATCTACCTCCGTTTCGCACGCGTTCGTGTTCCCGCGCTTTGCGCATCGTGCAGACGCCACCATTTATAACGAAACTAATTTTCCACCGCGTTCCAGTGCTCATTAGGCTCATTTATCCTCCCGCGTCTAACTAGATGTTAATGCGGCACACCGCTAGTCTCGCGTCCGTACAAATGTTGCAGCTTTTAATGTCCATGTTACTGAATTATGTTTTGTCTTTCTCGTGAACGTATTTCTAGCAAGAAAACGTCATGTTCAATTGGTATTGATGTTAACCGTTTGTGATACAATAAGTTTTTCTAAAAACTACACATGCGGTCAAACTGGTTTGGGCTGGATGGTCCCACGTAATTGTAGCCTATTGTGACTACATTGTGAGGGTACTAACCTAGCATTTAGTTTATTTCCCGTTTAGACATGTATAGATATTCGCCGAAAGTGTTGGCACAGTGTGCTGCTCTCGCGTAGCAGAGTACACTACGGTACTATAAATCTTTAACAATTAGTTCCAAATACATTAGTTTCATGCATCAGCGTGAATCGACCACAACGTAAAGGTACAGTACTCGCAGATTACAACGCGAAAATCCACGGCTAAGTAACGTACGTACTTTCGTTTCCAGCGTCTACAGTTCGAGTCACATCGGCGTAATTTTGACTCGAGCACTTACATCGGAGACAACAGTACATTTAGCGGCTGCATTTGTAGCGACGTGATGCGGTTATCACGAGAAACTGGTCATATTAGTTGTAGAAAAATAATTCACCGACGATTACGATGCTGGCTAATGCGAGAGAGAGAGAGAGAGAAATAACTTTATTGGGTCCAGCGGTTTGGGAAACAGGTCCCCGCCAGAACGGCGGCCAGTAGCCCTTGGATCCTGGTGGCGTTTTCGGCCAGCTGGACGGCCCAGAGTTGCTCTTCCGGATCCGAGCTTAGCAGTAAGGCCTCCCACTGCTCATCATTACTTATATTGCGACCCTGTAGGGATGCCTGAAGGCAAGCCCACAGAATGTGTCGCAGATTCGCCCGTTCCCTGCATAGCTGGCATTTGCCATCGTAATGGTCGGGGGAGGGGTAATAACGGCTGTAGGCCACCGGATTCGGGTAAGTGTTGGTTTGGAGAAGGCACGAGACCACCGTCTGTGTCTTATTGAGTCTCGGGTGGCCAGGGGGATACCGAGCCCTCGCCAATCGATAATACTTAGTGATTTCATTGTAACTGACCATGCGCTCCTCTCTCATCTCTGGCTGAGGCTGCTCACTGGCTCGGTGTGTGAGTTCTCGAGCCACTGTGTGAGCCGACTCGTTTCCAGGGAGAGAGGCAGGCGCAGGTGTCCATACTATTTCTATGTGCCTATTGATTTTGAGAGTGGTTAAAATTCTAAACGCCTCCGACGAGATTCGCCTTCTTAGAAAGTTTCGCATCGCTGTCTTTGAGTCGAACTCTGAACGCAGCTGTTTAGGTTTTTAGCAGCGGCAAACGACGCAGTTGTACCAGTTGCGTCGCTCATTGTTCAGAAAGAACTGGCTGAGACTATTTTGCATATATATGTACACGGTTCACAGTGAGAACACTGTGAGTAGCATGACTGGCGCGGACAATTTCTCACAGCCCATTTCACATCAACCGCCGCCGACGGAGCGTAGCGCGACTGCCTTACTAACAGGGAGACCACAACAGCCGCCGCAGACAGGTTCATGCAGTGTCTTTATTTTGATATATGGTATCGGTGGACACCCTCGCCGCATACCTTACTGATGACGTCATCGGCGACCGCACGACGGCGCGCACTACTGTGGCGCCGCGGGTGGCCGCCGCGGAACCTGTCGTGTCGCCACTATCGTTCCCTCCTCCTCGCGCTCTCCTCGCTATCGCCGTCTTTCATCCTCCTCTGCGTTCCACGTTCGCTCTGCTGCTTACGACGACACCGACGCCGCTCAATGAAGGAACGGCCGCCTAAAAGCGGCGCTCTAAAATTAGGGCAGCTTCACGTGCGTGGTGCCAAGCTTAAATGAACAGCGGAGCTAGGCTGCCTTCCTTAGCATACCAGCGAAGCCTAGCCTTGAGAACCAGTTAAGGCTAGATTACAGCCACATGAGCATAGAGAGGGGCAGATAAGCTTGGGGAAGCCAAGTTGAGGCTTTCTCTCTCTCTATTTATTCTTTCTTTCTTTCTGCCTATTTTTCTTTAACTTCACCTTTCTTTCTTTCTGTTTCTTCATCTCTCTATTTCTCTCTCTCCTTCTTTCTGTTTCTCTCTATTCTTTTCTAGTTCTCTCGCCCCCAGCAACGCAATCAAGTGGTTCCCATAAACGCTTGTTCTGCTGGCGTGCCCGGATAGCCGAGTGGTCACGACGCTCGGCTTCGTACCGGGGGAACCCGGGTTCAAATCCCGCCTCGCGAATAGCTCTTATTTTGTTTTATTTATTTCTTCCTCTCCTTCTCTCAGCTTCTCTTTTCCTCCTCCTCTACTTCCTCCGACGCGTTGCTAGGCGACGCATGGTGACGTCATCGCTCGGCGGATTTTTGCCAACACCAACGGACCAAGCTCGAGCTTAAACAGTTTCGCTGCTAAAAAAACAATTCATGCAGGATCTCCATTGGCAGTTGTCTAAGTGATGCGTAGGCGTTGCGTTTTATTTCAGGTAGCAGCCGTGCCTGGAATGCAGTTTTCGAGAGGCATCGGCATGGCGTCTTTCATCTTCTCTAGCGTGCACCACGGTCTCGAACGCTGTCTTGATCATGAACATGGGGTGCGGCGCTGGCTAACTCTCCCATGTTTACATGCGCGGAAATACCCGATAAATTGTACGGGAGGGCAACCACCGCTGTACCTCAATTGGTAGAGCTTCGGACGTGTTATCCGAAGGTTCTGGGTTGGGTCCCTACCAGTGGCAAGTTGTCTTTTCATCCACTTTAATGTCTTGACATTTACATCATAATTACTACATCACAGTTAAAGAGACTACAACTAACGTTGCATACCTCATTTGGCTTCAATGTCTGTTGGTTTTCAATCATAGAGTTTCCTATAAATACACCAGAGGGAACTCTGGCGCTAGTGAGCTGCAATGCATGGCGCTTCAGCCAGCATGGGAATGATGGGTAGTACACGGATTTGGCTAAACTTCGTTCTTTAGGCTTCGTTTGGCTCCGTGTGGCATGGAGCCACATTGTCGCAAGATGATATTATGCAAATGTTCGGCAGTTTCACTTCACACCCTTAACCTTTTAGGCTCACCAATTCAAATCGGCTCACGAAGTTCACAACGATCCATTCTTTTATCCAAAACAAAACCAAAATACGACAATAAACAAAGCCACAAACGCGTTCGAAGCCCGCGAGCACGAAGACCAGGCAAATCCGTGTACTACCGATCATTCTCATGATGGCTGAGCGATCGCAGCGCCAGAGTTCCCTCCAGGTAATTTTAATAAACTCTTACGTTTTCAGTAGCGTGCAAAGCAAATTTTTCCATGCGTGGGAACTCGTCACGAAACATAATTTATGGCTAAATGAAAATATAAGCTACAAACTTGACGACTCGAAAAAAAAAAACTAAACAAAAACAAGCAAAGGACCTCAAAACGTCACCACATTTTCCACGACACGATATGAGGATGAATATACTGAACGTCCACTGAGCAAACGCATCTCTATTACTCCGCTCTCTAACATCACAGTGACGTGGACGCGATGGTGAACTTAGCTCTCCTTCACTGGGTTCAATCGTTTTCAGCGAAGTGTAGACTGCGGAGACTCGTTAGCGAAACACCTTCATTTGCATGCGGTTCTCGTTAGCGCCGTCAGCTTACGCGCATGGACGGAGCTCTCAATTATCTCTACGAAAGGCGATGGAGCGAAAAATTATTAGTTTTTTTTTATATTTCCGGTGCCAAACCTCTTATCTTTCCCAGAGGAGATTTTTTTTTTTTGAAATGCGAGGTGTTTGTTTTCATCCGCCGGTAAGCTAATATTTGCGTACGGGCTGAAAGCGACAATGCGTTGGCAGCTAGTGACTATAAGATTGTCATTGTCTTCCTCCTCGCAGGTGAACGTTTTCATTTGGAAATATTTCTATGTTGAAAAAAAAAAAAAAAACGTACGTGAGGACTAGTGCTTGGAGAAGTACTGCGCGCGTAAATGCACGTAGAAATGGTCGGCTGTGCATTGTCCGTGAGCTTAAACACGACGACCAGCGATCGCGCTAGCCGTTCTCATCACTGTAACGTCCCTAACAAGAAAGAAATAAAAACGTCCAGGGGAAGATGGAGTCTCGCTTGATGAAAACAAGTAAACGTATCGCAATATAGTCTCCAGCGACCTTTCCTGTTGAAGGATTTCTCATCACTTGCAAAGTTTCCTGTCCTTCTGAGCAAAAGGTTGGTCTATTAAATTTTGATTCTAGCAGGACATATCCTGCAGCGTCTGCTTCTTCGACGCCGTGAGAGACGTAGTGGAGAAGAATTACCTACTCTCATCAAGTTTCGCGAAACAACAACAGTTCTGTGTAAAACGCAAATAACCTTTATTGAAGCGTACGCCTTAGATGCGTTATGATAGGCGAAAAGTGACCGTCGGCGTCGTCAATACGAGTGATTCAAAAATCATTCGATGACATCACCCTGTGACGTCGTCACGACCTCCATAGTCACCAAAATTTGTGACGCCATCGTGACATCACTATGACGTCACATCACGTGGTGTCGCATGGCGTCATCGCATGACTACGTCGCTCGGTCATAGGTGGGCCGATCCCGGAGGCCCGTGAGGTGTAGAAAGCTTTCGGATCAATACAGTCGACTGACAAGAAAAAGATGGCTTTCGCCTTCGACTCATTTTCGGTCAATGAATAAGGGACAGTGCTAGTGTTTTTTTTTACGACTGCCACCAGTTGGCGCAAAAACATTGCGAAGTTTGTTGTATTCACCTGCAGGTTACCCGTGCTTAGGAGACTAAGGTGAGTTGGCGCAAAAACATTGCGAAGTTTGTTGTATTCACCTGCAGGTTACCCGTGCTAAGGAGACTAAGGTGGGCTAGTGGAGAAGTGATATTATGTAATATGTTTTTTTTTCTGGCACCTAATAGGACAGGACAGAGCAACGTTCGTTAGCTGCGCCCCGCCCTATTGCGCAAAAAACAAACAAAAAAAGACACACACATCCCATAGTGTTAGTGGTGCTGGACTGCTGCACAGTGTCACTGCATCATGAGCTTTCGACACATTACCTGAGACTCTAGAATTAGCGCCTCCGAAAATCGTCTATAGAAAGGAGTGCATTTCACGCATCGGTTCGGGCTTAGATGACCAAGGGAACATCGTGAAGTAGAATTAGAAAAGTGTCTTTCAGGTGAACCATGTGATTGGTATCTGAGTCGAGCTTCCACGAAAGTCTAGTGACTCATTTTTCATGAATGGCGGCAAGTACTTAATTAGTAACTCTAAAAAAAAACATGCACTATCCAGCACCTATACGTTTTATTTAACGATCCGAGAAATGTCGAACGCTGAAAATCTCTTCGCAATGGTTGTAGAAATAACAGGCATTCAAGTCGAAAGGAATAGCAAGAAGAGCGAAAGCTGACAAATAGAACAACAGGAAAAAACGCAGCCAGTAACAACAGCCCACAGCGGAAACGCAACCGAAATCAAGGTACTTGCTTTGACCACCATAAGTTGTTTCTGTTTCTAGATGGATCACTCTGACGTCAAACTTTGCCGGCACTGACGCAAACTCTTGTTGGCCCGTAGTGCCATCGTCGCATTAAAGCTGCCTACATAGATCGTAACAACAGCAATATGATGCCCGATTTTTCGTTCACCATGAAAAACAACAATATTTTGGCAAGAACGTGAACTACAGTTACATGCGGCATACTTGTTCGCAGTGGGCTGAGGTGATATACGGAGACGCGTGGACACGGTAATACTCCATGAACGAAGGAAGCCGTCAAGGTATTTTCGAGCGCTTAAAGCTTGGTTGGTGACGTAAGTACACTATCCGTGCGCAGGCTATCGCCATTGTGGGCCTGAAAGTAAACGGGCGCGGTATATAGGAAACTAAAGGGACACCAAAGAGCAAGACGATTGTTCTTGCATTAGTCATCTTCCCCGATACCAAAAACACCACGCTTGCTGCGAGGAGACGCTTGATAAGCGAGAGAATGCGCAAAAAGAAAATACAGGTGGCGACGCAGCCTTGGAATTCCCGCACCATTTGCCGTGACGTCACATATTTTTGACGGCGCCTGCTCGGGCCTACGTAGTTCCTAATCGGTTAAATCGAAGTACATTATCCTCTGAGGGGGCCAGAGACTTGACATAACCAGTTTGTGGAAATTTCGTCGAGCCAGTGGCGCCAAAATACGTTAAATGCTGTAGTGTGCACGTATGTACTTCACAGGAGTACGGCCACTAGCGTGGGTTCGGACTTAGCGAGCCACAGGGCCGCGTTTGCCGTCGCCTCGCGTGAACTAGCGCGCCGCTGCACACGTACGTTCGAGCGCAAAGGCGCCGAGCGCAACGCGGCAAGTACAGAGTACTGCTCTCGAGATCCGCAACAGTTTATTGCCTGCGGCAACACCACAAAACGCCGTACAACGCCCGCTCCCAAAGGCTGCGGGAGAAGCAAACAGGCTTCACCACGCCACGGGCGAAAATACAACACAAAGGGTGCCACTAGCACGTCTCCGCGGGCAACGGGCTCACGGCGACACGCCGCTGAGAGAAAACGTGTCTCTCGCGACTATGCTGCGTACTCTTACGATCTGTGACCACAGGGCCCGATCGCTCGAGTGAGGGCAAACTCCGCTCGCGTTGGGGCTTCGATAAGTACGGTTTCGGCGTAGTACGACCACGCGCGAATGCACCGCACCGCTCTTCAGCCTAGCGTTCGGAAAGGGACAACGTAAGGTAAGCGCTCGCCGCTGGCGCAAGGCACCGTTAGCGAGTTCCGTCCGAGCGAGCCCAAAAGAGGAGCCGACGGACGGGAGAGGAAATGCGTGCTTACCCTACGAGGTCCAGAGAGGGTCTCTCCCTCGCTGCGCGAAACGTCTCGCGGGACACGAAACCCGAGCGCAGCGCCCCCCGTCGAGGTCCGGCGCCGGGAGAGAGGAGGTTAACGTCACTCCCCGCTCGCCCAGCGCCGTAAGACGGCGGAGGAGAGGAACGGCATGATCGGACGTGGGGATGGCAGAAATAGGCGAAAACCAGCGCAATGGCGACGGGCAAGCCTCAATCCCCACATCCCCCTCTCCTAAATTTGCCCTTTACCGGTCTGCCAAGGCAGCCGGCGGTCACCCATGCAGTTAAAATAACACTGCTATGAGCAACCATTAGCCTCATCCAGCCCTGCAGCTGCTGCTAAAAAAGAATACATTATAATGCGAGAACAATCAATAACAATGACAATACGATTGAAACACATAATACAATAAAATGGCGCTGCGGAAGGGAGGTAATTAAGGAAATTAAGAAAAGTGTTCGTGATGCTTGCGCGAAAGGGCGTCCACAGCGCGGCGGGGAGGCAGAGCGTAATAATTGTCAGCAGGGTGAATGCCAGAGTGCGAGGCAGGAGGCTTTTTTGAAGTCCTCATGGCGGAACGGGCTCACTGATGGCTCGTCGCTCTTGTTGGTGATTAGCCTGAGAGTCCGACGAACGCCGCTTAGCTGGTGGTGCGAAGGTCCCGAATTTTTCGGCTGGAATAACGGGAGACCTCGCTGGGACAGCCGGCCCTTTTTTTTTGGAATCAATAAGGCCGACCCGAACTGGCTGCGAGGCATCCTGGAGTCGGCAAAGCGCAGGCATACCTGCTATGTCAGCTGGCTTAGCGCAGGAGCCATGATGGAGAGGGCAGCCAGGCTTCTCGACGACGGCCGAGAGCAGGGGCACCGCTGGTCTGTCCGGCGTCAGCGGGTCATTGACCCGAGTGTCCACGTAAATGAGATGAATTCACCACGCGCACTCTTTGCAGGCACGCACCAATGCACCACACACGTACGCACGCACACACACACGTCACGGCACATAGCAGAGCTTTCACCAAGCGCAGCCCACGTTCGCCGTCCAAGGCCACTGCGCCTCACTTTTCACGGTGTCATGTCGCCAACCGCGCGCGCTCGCGTGGGAAGGCGCAAAGCGTCCTTCGTTCTTTTCCCCCCCGCAAAGCACCGCTATATTCACGAATCCTTCCGCAGGCCCAAGAAATAAAACGGAAAAGAAAGTAAAGAGAATAAAATGACAGTCAATATGCGGCAAACACAACCGAAAAAAAAAACGCATTAAATACACATGAGTATTCAAATAAAAAAGAAAAAAAACACTAGCAGCAAATTGGGCGGGCCGACTTCTTTGAGAGCACTGGCCGCAAAGAAGCTAGCATACTGGGGCTAGAAAGTAACTGAGGGCCTTCGGTTGCGGAAAACAGAGTCCGCCGTCCGGCGCGAAATCACAAAGGTGACCGCTTCCTCAGATTATACCGATGCGGGGTCCGAATGCGGTCCGCCACACCGGGTGTGCCCCGTCGCTTGCGCGGAGTACCACAGGGCGCTGGCGCAAGCTCGTCAGACCGTGATGCAAAGGCTTTCAGGTCTGCGATATGGGCTCGGCTGAGTTTTCCCGAAATGGGATCTTTCAGCAAGATCCCCACAATGCTCTTTGACCTAAATACCTAAATACCTAAATAAGCTGGCGCAGAACATGACACTGCAAAAGTGGCAAACATCACAGTTCACACACCATCGACTGTATTCTCTCGACCCATCTCTACGACTGCGGCTACTACCTGGTCTTTCCCGGGAAGAAGATACAGTGTTGTGCCGTCTGCCTCTGGGTGTAGCGTTCACCAACGCCTACTCATTTAAGATAGAGATGGCCGACAGCGCCGAGTGCAACGACTGTGCCGTTGAGGAAACGATTGAGCACCTTCTGTGTTACTGCCCGACATACGCAACCGAGCGGCTTCACCTCAGCACTGCACTAAATCAAATGGACGGAAGCGCTTTCACTGTCGCGAAAATATTGGGACCATGGGGCTGCCCATCACAGTTCCGAAAGGCAACGAAAGCGCTGTTGCGTTTTCTTAAGGACACCGGACTGATTCGCCGTTTGTGATGTCAAACGCAGAACTCTTACTCCGGCTGAAAGAGTGACTTTTCTCTCCTCCTCTCTAACTTTCCTTCCCCCTCCCCCCTCCCCCAGTGCAGGGTAGCCTACCGGGCTCAGCCCTGGTTAACCTCCCCGCCTTTCTTGTATTCTTATTCTCTCTCTTTTACGTCACGAATTACAAAGTTCGGCGCGAAATTTAAAAATGAAACTTTGAACTTGGTTTTCTCCTCTAATAATAAACCTATGGTGGTGAAATAAACTACACAAGAGTTCTCCGAGCACACTTTATCAATATAAACCAATTAATTGTTTCTCTTTAGTGTCCCTTTAAGAGAACGAAAATTTGGGCAAGTTGGTTTGCATTCATTGTAAAAACCACGCAGCAACACGAGGACAGAATGAAAGAAACAACAGCGCCCGTCCAGTTGTTTCTTTCATTCTGTCCTCGTGTTGCTGCGCTGTTTTTACAATAAATAGGCAACTGCGCGTTCCCACATATGTGCGCAATATTCACGCTAAAACATCTCAACTACTTAAGGCTTGTTTTTGTCCCACAGCAATACTTATCTGTCTTGAGAGCTCTTCTTTGCTTTAACGCAGCGCATGCGGTACTTTCGTGGCCACCAGGGGCGTAGCCAGAAATTTTTTTCAGAGGGGGGGGGGGGGGGGTTCAACCATACTTTGTGTATGTTCGTGCGTGGGTTTGTATGTGTGCGTGTATAATACGCAAGCAAAATTGAAAAATTTCGGGGGGGTTTGAACCCCCCCTGGCTACGCCCCTGGTGGCCACGAACGGCGTGCGCGCTATCAGCATAAGGCATTCTTGATAAGAAAGAGGAGAGCGCATTGTTTTCGAGAGAGGAAAGGCAAGCATGCTGGAGACGCTTGTTTGGGACAATAAGCGTCTCAAAGAGGCCACTAATTTTGGAGTATTAGATCTGAGGGAGAAAAACAAAGCCTAGAATAATACCAGCGATGATTTATACCTGATTATGACTATTTTATTGCAATAGAAATTATGTGAACACTCGAGTCGCATTTATGTCATCGCCGTCATGTTTCATATCAAGTTCAAAATCGATAATGTCGTCCCGCGCGTCGTATATTCTACGTGCGAGTGGAAGCGTGTGAAGGCTGCCGACGGGCGTAACTCAAATAGAGATGAAACGCGCTGATCGGCTCCTTCGCACGAAGGAGCATGAAGGGCTGCCGGTGGGTGGAGGAAGGGGCTGCGGTGTTTGGGCAGAAACTGCGATCGAACAGGCGCGGTCACTCGCGCCAGCGCACGTTATCTTGAGAGAGATCAGTTTATGGCACATACCTTCGTAGGTGTTCTGCTCTCACCGCTTACTTCGCGTTGAAGCGACAGACAGCACGAAAACCGCATCGCTCGCTGGAGTGGCAGTATTCTCTTATACCCCGCTTAATAGAGTTACACCAGATCGGATCCCAAAGGAGTCAGCTGCCAGAATTAATTTCTATAAAAACTGAAGTTTGTTGCTATCGCATTCATTGTTTTGTCCTTGCGGCGAAACTGCCCCTTTATTTTTTTTGTTCTCCACACGTAGAAATTGCAATAGGTGACACTAAAATCGGTTTGTACAAACAATTAGACGCAAATTGTTTATTCGAATATGCCGTGCGAATAGCGCACGCAGCCTGCGTTTCTGGTAGCGTTAAAGCAAGACCTTGTTCTTACCGATGCTAGTGTATGTAGAGGGCGTGGCGACGGCCGACGTCGATTGTCGTCATCGCCACAATTATTCATGGAAGATCGATGTTGAAGTGCACTATTAATAAAATCTTAGTACTGTAACCACAAGCAACATGTAAGTAACGACGAGATACACTGTTTGTTAGAGAAAGTTATTAAATTTCTACGAGCCATACACTAACAATAGAGCTTTACTGGTGGAATTTAGGTACGTTGGCAATGACTACCGCCTAATCATGCAAGAGGTCGATTGTTTAGGATTGCGGTAATTTATATAGAAGCTTAGCTTTAGTACTGCGTACCTATAGCGTCCTTAATGGTGCTGCGTAAGTAAGAACGCTGCGTTTCGAATAGAGCGCGTGCGCAGATGCCACCTCGTCGCGAAGATGGCCTCTTTTTTCGATCGCATTTAATGCGTCGGCAGGCTACCGAGAACACCGCTGATGTTTCGAGATAAAGCTTCGATGAGCTCATAAATAATGATTAGTGACCGCACAGAGATGAAACAGCGTCTCATTTGTAGGCTCATCATTAGCTGACTAATTTAGAGGGAACTTGCGCCGGAAAGGAGGTGGCGTCGAATTGGATCACAGTGTATTAGCACCAATTCGACTGGGTTGAACCTCCTTGGGTTGAACACGAGTTGATTTTGCGTTGAAGAGTGGGACCGTCTTGCCGAAACAAACCTTCCCCTCCACAACCCGAGGGGGAGGAAGTGCCGGGATAGACGTACGGATGATGATGGGTTGATGAGTATCGTAGAACTCCGGGACAAAGCGCCTCCGGGCGCCGCGTCTCCTTCCCATCTGACAACGGCACAGCTCACGGCTATCCCAGAGTAGTCTACGTATTACCCAAACTCCTCACAAATTTTAAGGCAAAGCCTTAGATGCCTCACCAAACGCGAAAATTGGCTGTCGGCGTCAACGCGAGTGATGCAAGAAATAATCGTCACCATGACGCCACAGGTCGCGAATATTTGTGACGTCACATGGAGACGTCGTCGCTCGGTCAAAGGTGGGCCGTTCACGGAGGCAGTGCAAAATCACGTGAGGTGTAGAAAGATCCCAACGTCTCCGATCCCTGAGGCAGTGCAAGACCGCGTTGGTTGCAGAAAGCTTTTGAGGGGAAAGGGGGTGATCAGGGGAATCAATGCAGTCGACTGAGAATAAAAGAACGACGACTTTCGCCTTCGAGTCGTCTTTGGCAGATGCATGAGGGGCAGTTTGACTTTTTCTGAACCTATGCGTCAGGAGTTTACACGCTGGGGAGTGGTTCCAACCAACTGCAGTTAAAAGGAGACGGCACATGTGCTGCATGCAGTGCTCAGCAGCGAAGGAAATTCAGCGCTTGGCGCAGCGCCTTCTGGGCATCAGCGCTGTCCACGTAGCACGATAGCGGGACGGCTGTTTGCGGAGCTCGTTATCACAGTCACCTTGCATGTTTGGTGGCGGCGCCGCTACATTGTGGTTTTAACAAGCTGTTGTTTCAACCAGCTTACGTTTCAGCTGGTGCATCGACTAGGAGTGTCCGAATGTCTTTCAGAATTGAAAAGAAAAAGAGATTGCTACTTAAAATTGTTGTGATTAGTGGCGTAGCCGTTGGGCCACTTTGAACATGGCGAACTGGCCATCCCGAGCCGATGCGAGAAAACACGACCCGACGCGACGCTCGGCAACTCGCGAGCGTGTGGATGCGCGCATTCTCATTCCACAGGGACGCGACGCGACGCGCAGTGTACACGGTGCGCGCTGGCGCGTTGTAACGACTACGTGTGGTCGGGCCTTCACAGAGCAGCCTACCACGCATTACTGGAAGTCCATTTCATTATTGGTAGCTACATCGAAGAACGGATGGAAAAACGCTGTTAAGAAGCTCTTCTGCTACATTGGCACAGGCGTCCCTAAGGACCGAGCAGCTGAAGTCTCTAGTGGTTCCTTACTAAACAGGCCTCCCAGCATTGCATGTTCTTATAAGTGACCATCTTCACTATGTGAACAGATAGGCCGCGGTTTTTGCGTGCATCTATAAAGTTTGTCTGCTTGAAGACAAGAAGCTAAATCTCAGTATAATCAACTTCGATATAGCTAAATCGTCGAGATTACGAATTATCTCACTTTTCACAACTTATGCCTATATACCACCATGTATTTTGAACCTCAGTACAACGAATCGTGTTATCTGTGGTTTCAGTATAACGAACTTTCAGTGCTGCCCCGGAGGAAGACTGTGGCGATGAACTGAGACTTCTGTTGGGGCCAGTGGGAAGATGGTTGGCCTGTACAGTACATGGTTTTTGCGAACGCCTATCCTAACTTACCACTTTTGCGTTGAATCTACATTCATTTCGGTTTCACGCGTGAAGTTCGGCCGCTGCGAAGAGAACTTCTACGCCGGCGCAGCATGACCCCGTGGTCGTCGGATATCAGGTTCAAGAAAATTGATTTTTTTTCGCGTTATTAAAGTTAGTTATTTGCACTGCCGTATTATTCGAATATTATTCCAGCATTTCCCATAAAAAGCGGAGCCTTTGGCGACCATACCTTGCTTAATAAGGTTGAACTTGAATTTACCGAAGTTTCTATGTAACGAAGCATACTGCCGATTTTGCCTACTTTATTATATTGAGGTTTAACTTTGCAATGATGTGTCAGCGAGTTAGTAAACACTTGTGAATCGCGTGCACTGCGCTTGCTTGTGTTTGTTGTTTTCGACCTTATAGACAAGTGGGAGTACAATGCAGGTTCCTCTTACGGCTTTTGAGTACATTCACCCATTACGTGACAACAGCTACGCGACACCAGGATGTTACAAGCACGCTCTGTTTATTTAGTGTCATGTTGAAATATTGAAGCCTCATCTTTTGTTTGAAAATAACTAATAAGTGCTGGAAGAAGCATTTTTCGCGTCCGTGGACTAAATCATCACTTCTACGCTTTCGTCACGGAAAAGAGGGCTTTCCTAAACGGCGTTGATGAGGATGTTGACGAAGAGTTGATGAACGGCGTTGGTGAATAGTTAGTTGGTACGCTGATGCTATCACAACGTAGCAACTGCACGGTGCAAAGCAGCGTCAATGTACCGAGTTGATGCCGTTTCATTTGATCTCGCTGTATTTGAAACATACCTCATGTTACATGTGACGACACGGTTTCTGAAATCAAGTTTTCTGCCAATTTTTCTAAATGCTAATGTACCTAAACTACTTTCATACTTCGTAAAAACCTTCATATGTGAAATGGCGTGTTCGTGCGATTTCGGATGAGGGATGACGTGTTTTTTTTATCTCTTCCAAGTTATATTTTAACACGTATTTAAAGCAACGCGCATTGATATCCGTGAGCGGTCCGAACAGAAAGCTGCGCCAACTTACCTTGGACGAATGCAGAGCGATTTTGACGAAGACACAGATAAACGCAGACGAGCGCCGACTTACAACTGAGTGGATTTGCACTTCAACAGGCCTTTTTATGCACCATACCTGGCTATATCATCCAAGCATGAGAAAATAACAAGAAAGAAAACAAGTTCATGTAGGCAAAAATAATCGCATGTTTACAATCTGGAAACGATAGCGCCGATGCGCACCAATATTACACAAACCAAACTATTTTAGCGATCAGAAGACCGGCCACACTGAATTGTACTTCGTAAACGTGGCTTCAGATTAACAAAAATGAACACGCTCAGGGCGTGAATTACCTAACTGGTCACGCCTTGCGCGTGTTCATTTTTGTTAATCTGAAGCCACGTTTTGTACAAACTCATCCAATCAAAGTATTACTATCGAACTTACTCGGCTGCTGACCCGAAGGTCGCGAGATCGAATCCCGGCCGCGGCGGCTGCATTTTCGATGGAGGAGAAAATGTTTGAGGCCCGTTTACTTAGATTTAGGTGCACGTTAAAGAACCCCAGGTGGTCGAAATTTCCGGAGCCCTCCACTACGGCGTCTCTCATGATCATATCTTGGTTTTGGGACGTTAAACCCCAGATATTAATATTATTACTATTAATTACTATTGTTATTACTCACAGTCACAATATAGCTACAGTGTGACTGTGAGGAGTGTGACATTGTGCGTGCATGCTCCTCCCCTATCTCTCGTTCTCTCAACCTCTGTCTCTCAAACTGCCCCATCCCTCTCCCCGTCTAGGGTAGCGTACCTGTTATTCTGGACTGGCTATCATCCCAACCTTTCCTCTCTCTCTCTCTTGCTCCTTCTTTTCTTCTCTTTCCCTGCGTGACATTCAGTCTATTTGTCGACGGCAAGATTTGTTACCCGAGATTACGCGTACGGGTCAGAAGGCGGCTAAACGCGAAGCACTAAACGACAGTTACAAAAGAACTCACTTTCGCCGTTGTCGCGCACCGCATGATGTCTCTGTTAGTGGCCCGTTAGTTGACGTGTGCAACCAACCAACGCACAAGAAGGAACTGGGCTTTTTGAAAGGCCCCAGCACACTTCAATGCGTGCATCAGGGAGAGCCGCCTCTTCGCCAGCACAGATCTAAGCGCTCGCTTCCGGCTACAGATTGAACTTGGGGTGGGTGCGAACGTGTTACCCGGAAGTTTCCGCTTCCTGACCCGCTTTCACTGGGCACCGGTTGAGTTCTTCCGCAGTGCAGCCTTTCGTTACCGCCTCACACTTCGAAGAGGCAATTTCCGAGAGAGCTAAGGCGGGCTTCTGGCAGACGGGGATAAGGCCCGCTTCATTGCGAGGCCGCCTAAGATCAAAAACTTGCGAGTCTCTCGCTTCATACAGTGTTTCCGCCACAGCACAACAAACATAAAAGCATCAAGATCAATACAACAGTATAAAGATTCTCGGCCAGTATTCTAAAATAAGGTTGTTTTATACTAGAATGACAAGCAAGAGCTGGAGACACACAATCTTTGTGTCGGATATATTATTAAGGAGAAACCCTGATGTGTTTCATGATTTAAAAAAAATGCGCTCGGTGTAGGCTGATTGAGTGCGAATTCAGCCAACAGTCACATGACTCATAGGCACATGAAATGACACTCATATCTAAATGTCACAACATTACGTCATCAGTGACGCCATATTGGAACGTCATCATGACGTCATCCATTGCGGCATGTGTGACGTCATCTGATGACTTCATCAATCACATCGTCGCTTGTTCGAGGGGGGGGGGGGGGCATCGAAATCTACAGATGATATTAGGGTTATTTAGTGAGTGTCTAGTGAGAGCGCATATAGCCGTGCGCAAAAGAAGGGGGGGGGGCGGGTACACCACGAAACTTGTCGCATGCAACATGTGATCAGTCCAAAATTTTGCCTTGTGTGGTGCAAGCTCAGCTATTGCAAAAAAAAAAGGCTTACAGAACATTTGCTATCACGACGTTCTCCTTGTGTCTATGCTCAGCTAGCGACCGAGAAGGAACAGTGACAACAAAAAATAGTGCTTGACAACTACTTGCGGCGAATCGATCCATCGATGAAAACCACAGGGTAAGCACTCTGAGAAAAGCGACGCTGAAAATGCGATAAAAGCCATAATAAAAGTACACGAAAACAAAGTGTCTATTCTGTCCAGGACAAAGGCGGAAGCTTTAAGTCAAGCACACTGCCCAGGTTTCTGCAGCTACAACAAAAGAAAGACGACATAGAGTAGGTTGTGACACAGGCTCCATCAAGGTAATGCTTTGATATTTATACTCTCCGCAAGGTGTCGTCTATGCCAGCTGGAGTGCGTTAGAGGAATCGATACTCGAGCAAGCTTTTCCTTTTACCGCTTGCCCCTCTCTAGAGGGTTTAATGTTGTTTCCTCGCTGATAAGCCTGCCAGCGCTGCTACGATGGCACAAGTGTCTAAAGTAGGCGTAGCAGTCACAGTCACAGTGTGGTGTTCATTAAAGCTTTCAAAGCTTTTTGTAAATTCTTGTTGCTGCCTAGTGGATCTATTGTTCGAACCGGGCCGACTTAAACTGCTTTATAAGTGCGCTTGCGAGTGGTTCACAGTGACCTCACTGGCACAACGGAGGCCGCAAAAGCCTGCGACCATTTTTGTGCTTTTGCGGGTTTGACGATCGTGTAATTTTAGTATTGCTGTGGCGTTATCACTGCGGCTACAATTTTAAAACCACTAGACAGACAGAGTCAAGAGAAATAGCAAGTGTTCGTTTCCCCTTTAAGTACACTCACTGGAAAATTCATTTCTCGTGGGAAAGAACTTTCCCTGCGCTGAGCGCCTGGCATGTTTCCTCTGTATCTGAACTTTTAACAGGTCCAGTCACTTGTCCTCAGACATCTTAAGAGCTGAGCTGAGACGGGATGGCTTGCTGCCCGTGTCCTCATTGTTAGCTTTCGTCCAAATTGCAGAAGTGTTTTTGATAGCCAATACTTGGATACACCTTATAAAGATATCCAATGTAAAGGTTGTGCCCAACAGATAGAAACATAATGTGCAATAGAAAGTGTAGATACAAAGACAAGGTGCCTCAGAGATGCCGGCCTGGTTTGAGGGACCATATTTCTATTAATCCGACCTCTATTTAAGGCTTAGAATACTACAATGTGTTTAGAACAACAGGGAGCTGAGCTAGTTGGTAAGTGTTCATTCTGAAAGACAGGGCTTGCAAACACGGACAAAAGAAGGAACTCAAGAGAGTCAAGACACCACAAACGCCGGCGTTTGTGGTGTCTTGACTCCCTTTACTTCCTTCTTTTGTCCGCGTTTGCAAGCCCTGTATTTAGAATGAATAAATTGTGTATGCGAGTTTGAAAAAAACTGCTAGAGTTCTGCACACAGTTCTTTCTTTATCGCGACCAGAAGATTAACCTACCCTAAAAATATCTTTTACAGATTCTTTCGTCATATCTATTCATCAGCTCGTTTGCAAACCGAGAAAAATTATGCGTAGTGTAGACTAGGCTAACTTAAAGAACACTTGATAGGAACCAAGAGGGTGTCGATTATACTTAAGCAAATAAATATATTAGTGTCCTAACAAGGGCAACAGTCGTGTAAACTTGGCGCATGTTGGCCTCACGAATGAAGCAGGGACGTTAAGCGTTTGCCTCGCCTCTTAAGTTTGCTTTGTTGTTCTTCATATATGTCTTTTTTCAGTGCACATGTGTTATGCGAAGATTGGTAAATACTTGAGTTTTGATTTTGCTCGTATTTGTACATTGCCTTGGCGCAATAAAGAAAGAAACGTGTGCGTGTCAAGGTTTTATTGCAATGCGAACTCGTGCAAGCGAACTGTACATTGCCATGTTATTTTTTACTTGTTTCAGCTTGCTATATGTATTTTTTCTTTACTTGCTCTTTTTTTTAATTTTAGGTAACCACCTTTCTTTTTTTTTTTTCGCTGTAGAACTTATAGGAACGGAGTACTTGTGCCCGCCACGGTGGTCTAGCGGTTACGGCGCTCGACTGCCGACCCGAAGGTCACGGGATCGAATCCCGGCAGCGGCGGCCGCATTTTAAATGTTGGCGAAAATGCTATACGCCCGTGTGCTTCGATTTACATGCGTGTTAAAGAACCCTCGGTAGTCGAAATTTCCGGCGCCCTCTGCTACAGTGTCCCTCATAATCATATCGTGGTTTTGAGATGTTAAACCCCAATAATTATTCTATCACAATTATTAAAAACAGAGTAGCCTAGGTGATATAAACCTCAAGCTCTCCACAGCAAGCCAGTTAGAACAGAAAGGAAAGAAACGTTGTTAGTCAGCTCGTGTTGTCGTTCTCTCTTCGTCCGTGCCGTACGCACCGTCAATCACTTCAGACCATGCAACACCAACTAGACCAACATCCTTCCCTTTTGTAGAAATTACAGCCCGCGATTTCTCGGGAAGCGTTCGACGTGTCTGTGAGTTCGAGCCGAGTTTGATGAAGCGTGACCTCCGAGCGTATGCATGTCCTGCCCGGACGACACGAAGCGTCCCTCCCTCCCGTCAGAGCCGCTCGGACGGCCCTCATGCTCGGCGGATCGTGGCGGCTCCCTCGTCAAATCGAGCGAATGCAGCTGGCCGCGTAGGCAACGCATGACCGAGTTTTGCGATGCTTGTGCGTGAGCGAGCCGATACGAGCGGGCTCAAGGCGGCATTGAGCCGAGGAATTTCGGGGTTTAGTCCGATTCTTCCCGAGGGAAATTGCACAAACGTCACCGCTTTTCGTGGGCGAAGCGCTCGCTTTCGTGCGCAGTCAAACTACGAGTAGATTCTCTCGATGATGTGAGGGACAGCGCACACGCCTCCAGTCACTGCGGAGTCCACAGTGATTTTGCGTTGTGTATTCTCTGCACTCTCGATTTCGTCGCACGCATGTTTCACCAAGTGGAATGTATTTGTTGAACAGCCATTGGGATACAGTTAAAAACAAACATAGAGAACCGGACAATATACGGGTGCCCGTAATGTCCGGTCGTCTGTTCTGCATTTTTGCGTCAATAGACTATCTTTATAATTCTAAAACTAGCTTTCCTGCGAAGTAGTTAGTCTAACTAATGGCAACTATCCACTTCTCCAAACAGCGTGTTCAGGCGCAGTTTGCTTGCCCCATGACGAGGAAAATGTAGACTCACCTCTCTTGATATAAACACGCATAATAGACCAGCCCCATCAAGTGCAACTAAGACCTCGCCTCCACTTGAAGCACGACAGGTGCCGCCATTAGCTGGGCGAAACATGCAGCGCGGGGAAGCACATTTGTGGATTATGAAATGGGTCAGTTGCGCCATAGTCGCTTCAACAAATATCTGCCAACGTCCAATAACGCGTTATACTGAGTGGAACATGAAGCTAACACGCTTCGCTTATACTAACGAGAGCCTGTGCGTAGCGTGTTCGTTCTTGAACACTGGTGCTTTCTTTGTTCCAGCTTCTTCTCACTGTTACTGTATGCCACGCTTAATATTGTTCCGCTGAAATTTTACCTAGCGGAACGCTCCTGTAAATACTTTCAATTTGCTGAGTATAAAACTGATGCGAAACGCTGCTTAAAACTTTAACGTTGGTTTGAAATGCCGCAATACGCATAAAACAACGTGCCGGCCTGTCGATTAGAAACAGGCTTCTAAGGAAACTCTTTCGAGTTATCATTGCTCAATGAACAAACGTACCTTAAATATAAAGGCTGTGCAAGATATCAAAGACAGCAGGGACTCTGCCAGGGAGTACGCCGGGTAACATTGCATTGTGTCTCTTGACGGTGCTTTGAACTGTCGACAGAGGGTTTAGGCTTGCTGCATACCGACTGATCGAGTAAGAGATCGATCCAAACGTTACTACTCAGTGTTATTAGATCCCGAGTTTCAAAGACAACGCAGAGAAGCAGGAGCGGCGCCAGGATTTCTCTATCGGGGGACGAGGTTGAAGGGGGGAGGGCACGCACGACAATAGAGTGCCTTCGAGAGGCGGGAGAGGGCATTCATTGTGTTTTACATTGTGTTTGATGATGTTTTGACGAACGTTCGTGTTGTGTACCACCCTGCCGTCCTTGTCCTCTTGAAGCGCTTTGCAATGTTCACTATGCCATACCGACAAGGCCAAACATCAGCATTGTGTTTTGACTGTTTGCTCTTGAAGGGGTACGGCGGGCAGGAGAAAATTTTGGAGGGAAGGCCATCGCTTCGTGCCACATCGATATTGATATCGCCTGGATCGGACCCTTTAATTTCGATTACTAATGTCTCAAATTACGTGGTTCTTGGAATTTGTAAAAACTAGGTGTGCTCTAAATTACCACGTCGTAAAATTTTCCATATATATAAGTGTGCTCAAGTCAATAAATAAAAAGTCAATTAAGGAGTTTTGTTAATTTGGCGCTGCATTACCAATATAGGTGCGGCTACATCTTTCCGCCTCGACGTAGAGTTCGTGTCTGAAGACGACAAGTGCATGATTGCAATTGTATTTTAACGCTATAGCATTAAAGAGCTCGTTTCGCAGAAATTCCGGTGTCTGTGTCGGCGTCTGTGTCGTCGTCGTTGGTTGTGAGCGAACAACCATGTTGTCCGTGATCAAAAAAATTGAGAAAGATGCAAATAAAATAAATAATAAAAATCTTAGGTTCGAGTGAGAATCGCACCCAGTCAGCCTGCGTGGCAAGCAGGTGTTTTACCGCAGAACTATGCTATTACTTGAAACTGCTTCGAAAAAGAAAACACACTATATGAATGTCATGTAGTGGAAGGAGTCTCCTTAACACATGTAATATTGCGTGGCAGAAGCGTAGAATCGCGCCAGGCGTCAAAACATGTGAACTGTGTAACGTGTGGGCGTTTTAAAGGCCCAGACATTACAAAGCGCTGAGACATACTTAATCATCGTCAGCTGCACAAGCACCAACAAAGTGAACAGCTGCGTAGGTTCGCGTGTTGAACTTCCGGGCGCGTAGCGGGCCCTTCGCTGATTCGCAAAAGGAAGAATTATGGCGTAGTGGGCACTTCACAACTGTACTTGCAGTAGGCATTCTTGGATAGTTTGAAACGGCGATTGTTACGCGCACAGTCGTTCTTTCCTTACGGAACGGTTGAGGCATGCGCCGATAACCTAAGCCAAGCTAGCAGTTGAGAAGACAATGTGCCTGGGGCCCGATTACGCTATCGCGTTGTGCTCTTGAAGGCGAAGCTCAAGCGTCCTCCAAGTTTTTTTTGTATCGCGTAGTAAAATAGTTCATAATGGCTTCATTCTAGTACAGTATGCTGTCAGATACGTCGTTTACGTAAACTTTGAAAGAGTGCTCAAACCAAACTTGGAAAAGAGCACGTGAAAGAAAAATATAATGCGGAAGCGACGTTGCACCGACTTATAGCGTTAAGAATTATTTCCAAGCCAGCTCTTTCATCGGCACCACGACGATATGGTCGCAATTGATTCTCCATTTGTCGATATCCCAACGTGAAGCGAAATAGTTGGATATTTTCAGTTCGGAGTTCGGTATTGCCATCAACCTATTCGCTGTGGCGTAACATATCCGCGTACCAAAACCCACGTTACGGGCAGAACTGTATAACTAAAGGGTGTTAGAGAAGCAGGGAGTACCACGGAGAAAAGCAGACACACTCTAAGAAAAAGAAAGAGTCCTTTGACTCATTTTTCTGAGTCCTGACTCCCCATGTATATGACTCTATAAAGAGACATGTGAACTCTCTTGGGAGATCATTATACTCCCTTTGGAGAGTCGTGGAACCCAAAAGAGAGTTGAAGTGTCTCCCTAAAGAGAGTCATACACGTGGCGATACAGGACTCACTGAAAAGCGTAGCCAATTCTCTCTCGCTTTTTTCGAAAGCATTACTCGAAAAGCTGCATTCAAGTATCCTACCACAGAACCGCGTCCGTTCTTCAAACTGTTTCGGAAAAAGACCCTATACAAACGTCACGTACGGACAACGCTAATTGTGGTGGCAGTGCCGGTTATCCGCTTTTACACCAATGTAACAATCATTACATATCCATGACTCCTAAAGCTATATATAGTCAAGCGTAGCGCGAGTACGCCTACGACCACTAGGTACTATATGCGCATCATCGTCCAGTAGCGTGCACTTCGTGGCGATGAAAGTGAAGTCTTTACCCTCCAGTGTACTCGGCGTGCCTGGCAAGCACACGATATGCGCCCAATTACTCATTTGACGCGAAGACGTCGTCGAACCACCTCGTAACGCTTGACTCGAAGCGAAAAATACGGCATAGGCTGCTACTGCCTGACTGCTCCGCATGATATTGATTCCCACAGTGCGTGGGATGTGTCGGTTTTTCTCTTTAGACAGCAGTACTGGGAAACGGAAGCCGACAGAGCTTATGTTGCGTAAGGATATATCGATGACCCCCCCCCCCCCCTCTCCTAGATGGCGTGAATTCCTTCCTTCAGTAACACCTCTGAACGAGGAGGTGCCGCCATCTATGCGACATTGATCTACGGCTGTTCGTCTGGCAACCCAATATTGTGGCGTTCAGCCAGCCGAACGTGACCACAGTCGGGTAACAGCAGCCAGACGAGGGCACATGGTTGTTGTTCGACACTTCCCTCGAGGGCAGGAAGATATTTCACCGAAAAAAAAAATAAATGAACGAAGGTCCTTTCAGCGGGTCTCGCCAGTTCCGCGACACTGGGTTTCTCATCGGAAGTTAATGCCTCGGAAACGCTGGAGGTCAGCCAAATCAAAATAGGACGTCACAGAAAAAAAAAAAGCCGGAGTGAAGAGCAAAGCGAGGAATGTGTTGGGCATCATTATAACTGAAGCTCGCAGAGGAGTCTGACTATTCCCAGAGTTCTGATGCCTAGCAGTAGGAACTCGCCCGTAGATGTGCACGGACTGCCGATGAAATTCCAGTAAGCAACACTCGTCCGCTGTCTCCATATAATTGCCACTCCTGAGCAGACCCAAGCGAAGAGCATGCGGCCATGGCCAACTTCTTAAAAGAAAGGCGACACCATTTAGAAGTGATAAAGTGCGTTTTAAATATAAGACCGTCCGATCATTCCGTACAGCTGGTTAACCAACGAAGCTGAGACGTGTGGCCTCGGTGTTCATCACGAGCTGCGATCTATCGAACTGTCTTCTGTGGTAGCTTTTGATTTCTCTATCACCACATCTGAGAGATGCGTGCTTCGAACTTCGCGTTTGGTGACGTTAGCCTAAAATTTATTAAGAACACCTAAATGATTTCATGGGTAGCGATTCCTACTGCGGCGGGTATCGGTCCTAGCTATATGCGCTGACAAATCATGAAGATAAACTAGTTCAAGCGCGGAGACCCTTCGAGGTAACGTGTGCTAGCATTGCTTCTTCGTTATAGTTTCTGCGCACTCGCGGACTAACGTACCGCCACATTTTCCCACCTCCTAGCCATATGCAGCTGGACTGTAATAAATTTATGCTCTTTAATTTCGCCGTAGCAGGCTCGTCAGCAGGATGGAAAATGAAGGTGAGTCCTCAGCAACTCATCGTCATCAACGCAAGATGCAAAAGTCAGTAGCTGGTCGACAGTACCGTAGGGGAGAAAAATGTCAGAAGTCTTCTATCGTGAAGGTATAAATTACTGTCGCAATTTCTGGCACTGACTTTGTTATTAAACTGCCCAGCGCAAAACGTAGACACAGCGCACACAGAATTTACGAGGACCAGCGCAGACTGCCAACTGAATTTTATTACTATAACGCACAAATATATGGCATACAGAAAAGATAATACCGCATGCTTAGCAGAAACAAAAAAAAAAAGCCCAAGTGGCCAGAAAGAAACCGCAAAAAGCAAGCAACTACCCCTGAACGCCACGTGCCCAAGAATCCAAATAGGCCAGTTCTTTTTACGATAAGGATATCGAAGGTTTACTGATGCAACTTCCTTTTGCTTTTGTTGCGGGCTCAATGATGACTCTGGCGCCTTCATTAGCGTAAGCCGCAAGAACCCGTGTTTTCTCAAACAGGGGCTGGCGACCACATTCCGAACAATGAGAGGCCAAGAAAGACCGTACCTTCCCACGGTTTTTTTACTTTTTGATTATGTTTCTGTAATCTTACGTTAAGGCACCTGCCCATCTGTATATACTTTTGTGTTATTGTAGTACAATTCAGCTTGAGGTCTGCGCTGGTCCTCGTCAATTTTTGTGTGTGCTGTGTCTACTTTTTGCGCTGAGCAGTTTAATAAGGGAATACCAAATAGCCCAATCCGCCACTTTGCTGCAGACTTTATCATTGGGAAATTGTGTAGTTTCTGCAGTGCAATCAATCTGGACAGTATATGTTGGAGGGTAATACCTCCAAACAGTCGTCTCTTAGATTAGCGGTTATCTTTCCACGTCAGGAAACATTGTTGTCGAAGACGGGATTGGTTCATTCGAAAAGCAGAAATACTTTTCCAACACAATGGTTTCACTCTGTGTATTATCAAGCCTAATGCGCATGCTCACGCAATAGCGGAGGAGGGATGGCGCAGGACACGTTTTGTCGCACCTCGTTTTCGGCCAGGCAGGGTAGCAAACCAGAAGTGTCTATTCCGGTCATCACAAAGCAAAGTCAGTGCACACTTCACGAGGACATAAGGAACTTGAGGCACAGCGCCTGTAAAGTTTCGTTACCCTGTCTCTGCTGACGTCAGCATACTCGCGCTGAAAAGATTCGTGACAAAAAAAACAACAAAGAAAAACACAAAACAACACCGGTTTTCGAAAAACCTAATAATGCTTTAAATAGCAACGTCTCCGTCTTTGTCAAAGACCAAAGCGCTCACATTGCTTCTGCGAAAAGTCTGCCTCTTGGTTCCCAAAAAACGCTTCGCAATAATTAGGCTACATAAACAGAGCATTTTTTCCAGTTTGCCTGTTTAAGCAAGAACAACATTGTTTGACGACAGGTATTCCTCTAAGAGGACAATGAACTGCAGCAGAGAAAGCAAAGATTCACGGACCAATAACCGTGGTGGTAACGAGCTAGAACAAACAACAACAACAACAACAGAATATCCAGTTCCTTGTGCGCTTTTACCTAAACACGAGCGGCTGTCTACAGAAGCTCAGAACCGACTAGCTCAGAACTTCAACAAATATCCAGCAGTGGAAAGGCTAAGCCTCACCACGAGCACAAGTGTGGCTTAGGGCAGGCCGACAATCTGGAGGTTTTCAACAACGTTTTACCACCACCACTACCGTTAATCAAAGTCGAGCGGTGCTTGCATGACGTATTTAGCGCCGATCATTTAGGATGCTTGTTTGACAGCTGTCACGCCGCCTTGTCTTTTGAGTTCGACCCCTCCCCCCCCTCCCCGAAAAAAAATTTATTGTCGCAGTTTTCTTGTCAAAATCAGTTTCTTGACAGGCAAGGGAGGGGTTGGGAGGCAGAGAACCTGTAAGTGGAAAAAAGCCTGTCAACTCTGCAGAGCTGATTGTTACATGCATAGAGCTCCGTGCTGCAGTGCTCTGTAATCAAAAGCGCCGTGCAAACAAACATACAAATTTTAAACGCAACTTTGATTTTAATCTTCGCGTTACTATAATTAATTTACCGTTTCACAGAACCCCCGCAAACTGTTCTCTGGAATATGTGAAAGGGATGTTTTTAACTGCAGAGGATATGACTGAGCCTGGAGGGCTTCTTTTTTACAGTAAATAGCAAGAAGTGTTTAATTGAAGGCTCGCTATTTAAGCCGGATGCGGCTTTTATGCGTAGGATGGGCACAAGAAGAATTGATGCTCTTTTTTTTAATATCGAACAGAGACTAAAAATGACAAAAGAAAACGAAAAAAAAAAACGCCAGGCCTGCGCTGAAACCGCAGCACAGTCACAGCGAAAGCTGAAAGAGTGGCGTTTCTAGAGGCTGTTGTAAGCTCTCTTGGGGCTACAAGTACACTAGAAACGTACCCACTACGCCATAAATCACAATTTTTGTGAAGTTGGGAAGCACCTACTAAGCCATTATTCGTCATTCTGCGGAGAAGCGAGGCACCAGCTATACGTCTGTAAGGCATTATGTGCACTTTGTTGACGCGACGACTGATGATGAATAATTATGGCTCAGCCCTTTGTAATGGGTTGGAAGCTTTAAACGGCCGACCAGTTATGTAATTTGCATTGGGTGACGCCCGGTCGCTATTTCCCTCTCCCGTCATGCTGTATAACATACGCTGACGTGGGAGAGAGACGGGGGAGGGGCGAAGAACTTTACTGACACCCCGAAGAAATGGATCATGCGCTTATGGGCTTCCTTGGCAACCAATACAAGTGCACTTGCGAGGAACCCACTACGCTATAGATCTTTGTAATTTTACTGAGACCCCGACGTAGGAGTCGCCCGCTGCGCGCTGACGCGCGGCTTGCAGGACCCAAATAAAGTTTTTCACCAACCAACCAACCAACCAACCAACCAACCAACCAACCAACCAACCAACCAACCAACCAACCAACCAACCAACCAACCAACCAACCAACCAACCAACCAACCAACCAACCAACCCGAGGAAATGGATCATGCGCTTATGGGCTTCCTTGGCAACTAATAAAAGTGCACTTGCGAGGAACCCACTACGCTATACACCATTGTAACTGAGGGATGTAATGATGTAATGATACATCATTGTAACATCATTGTAATTTTTGAGAAGTAGAGCAGCAGGCACTGTGCCATTTTCGTCATTTTACGGAGAGCCGTGGTACCTGCTAAACGCATGTAAGGCATTATGCGCACTTTGTTGATGCTGTGCCTGATGACGACGAAGAATTATGGCAGAGCCCTTTGTAATGGGTTGGAAGCATTCAACAACCTACTCGTTGCGCAATTCGCATTGTGTGACGCCTGGTTACAGAATTCGCGTTGTGCGACGCTTGGTGCTTATTTTACTGTTCTACCACGCTATATTGCATATGCTAATGCGGTTCCTTCCCGACATGAAGCCTGTATAGGACATTTTTGCAAAGCAGTTTCAAGCACCGGCATGGCTCAGAGGTTGAATACTGGGCTCCCACGCAGAGGACCCAGGTTCGAACCTCGTTCCATCCTGGAATTTTTTCTTATTTTGTTTTTTTTTCTTATTTCGAGCGATACTGGTTACGGACACCGGCGGCGGCGGCGGCGGCGGACAACTACGGCGCCAAAAACGGCCGGTGAAATGATCTCATAACAGCTTTCGCTGTAAAAAAAAACGGCGGCATTACGCATGAGAGTGGAAGGGAGAAAAACAGAGAAGGCGTCAAGTATTCTTTGGCCTTCGTTTTTGTCACTATTTTTTTTTTTACATCAAGCGAGAACACCAACTAAGCCTACTTCACATACTTTTGCATCGTAGTGAGAACCTGCCATATTAAGTTATGTCATTATCATTACTTTCCGTTGCTGCATGCGAGACAGTGTCATTTGTGATCACGTAGTAACAACAATAACCGACAACAACAGGCCCAGGAAAACGCGGTTTAGTGTGAAGAACTTCCGAAAAGCGCTCATCATGCCAAATGCCCACATAATCAAGGCAAAATTTAAGAATGAACTTGCTTGTTACTCGATGTGCTTGAGAAGTTAACTCTGAACTTGATACGCAAGGATATAGTGTGTTTAAACGCAGGTAAATATTCTTTCAAGAAATAATGACTTCGAGAGAGCCACCGGTCGAAAATAATCGGAACTCCGCGACTGTTCTTGACGCAACCTGCGTACGCAGCAAAAGAAGGAATGACATAAAGTTCTGTAAGTATACGTTCATTTACACTTATTGCATTCTAGGGGCTTTATTTTACTTTTCTAGTCTAGTCTTACGTTATTAACACCAAAAAAGCCCGAGACAATGACATCTCAAGAAAAACTAAGTGTCACTCAAATTTCCACGCAAAATGGCAGTTCATATAATGCCTAGTTTACAGTCCAGTAATTTTACGACAATATTTTTTTTTTCGTTTCGAACTACCCGCAATTGACACTTCGTTGCAGCGTAATAATAACCCTGTTGCGTGCGTTTTAAATTGACACGCGCGACTTCACAGGGTTAGCCTCAAGGTCGAAGTTTATATCAACTACATTCAAATAAGTTTGGCGACAAGATTAGCTGCGTATATCCGTTGAAAAAGTTTTGCCTACTTTACATCACAGCTTACGTGGTGTCGATAATAACCAGGTGGTAAAAGAGAAGGGATTACGTGCCCCTGTTTAGATGTGTGCCTTTGAGACAGAACAAAAAAATGCACACTACAGAATGACTGATATTGCTCGGCACGGATATAGATGTGTTAAAAGCTCACGTCATGGAAATAACACGAAATGCAACGATACAACAAACTGCCATTTCGACCGCACTTACTGCTGAAAGTCGTGTGTCTGGCGCCACCTTGTTACACCATGAGTATATTACTGCCATTGCGACGTTATTAAAAAAAAAAGTTCTATACGCTCATGTGCACGTTATTTCCCTGTGACTTCTAGAATACTATCTAACCATCTCGCGCATGCGCGGCGTCGTTATTTTTTAACTTACACTGTGGCCAACATCAATTTCCGCTACGTTTAACTGGCGACACGTACGCCATGAACAAAGCAAGAATGTTTTACGTTCAGTGCTTTTTCCTCGAAAGAACCTTTAGGAATGGTCTCTTTCATGACCGAGACATTTGCCCGTCTGGTAGTTAATGGGATTATCAACGTTCTAGGGCACAACGACACTGGCCCTGCCTTGTAATGCTCCCCATTTTTTTTTGCATTTAGGATGAATCGTTACCGACTAGCCCATATGACTGTTTTGCTACAATACATCTTGTAGGAAGTTTAGTAGCGGGTGATAATTTTAGGGGTTTTATGTCTCCAAACCAGGATATGATTACGAGTGACACCGTAATGGAGAGCTTCGGAAATTCCGACCACCTGTGGTTCTTTAACGTGCACCTAAATCTCAGTACATAGGCCGCTAGCATTCTGCCTCCATCTAAGTGCGGCCCCAGTGGTCGGAATTCGATCCCGCGACCTTGTGGTCGGCAGTCAAGCACCACAACCACTAGACCACCGCGGAGGTTAGTATTGGAGAATAAGTCTTGTACTAGTGCCCAATGCCGCTCTTTAAACATTATTGGACATATGATTTCGGTTTTGTTATGTGTGTTTCAGCTACGTGTGCATGTCCTTATATTGACAGTGTTGTGTGACAGTGTTCTACGGTCACTCTTTGCACATAACAAGATTCAACACGAGCTGGCTCTGTCAGTTATGTTGTTAAATACCAAGGGGCTCTACAAAAACCTAGCCAGAGAAAATCCTTCACAAGCTTCTTCTGATGTTGATCACAGTATAGCCAACAATTTCGCGCAACGTGTACCCACCTCTACAGCTCGTCCTGTCAAACCTTTGTGGGATTTAGTTGCCGCTCAACTTCAGTGAGCACGCTGCACGCATCTGAAACAAAAAATACAGCCAGTTTCACGTCGTGAAGACTGTCGGACGGCGAGGCTGCGGCTGCGCTAATGTATGTGATTGACTAGCGAGATCACGTGCATCATCATCAGTATCATTTCGAGCATCACCATCATCATTTCGTTTTATTTATTTTTTAGTCACCTACCATTGTGGTCACGTGAGCTGCGTACCAACTACTACCACTACTACTACTACGAGGACGAGGAAGGCAAGGAGTAGATTAAGACAGTTTCGCTGCAAAACATCGGCATATGGTGATCGCATTGCGATTCTCTAGGCAATGGTGCCACTAGCAGGGTGTGTGTGTGTGTGCGTGTGTGTCTGTTTGTGTGTGAGCGCGTGTATGCGAGTGTTAGAGAGAGTGAGAGAGTAGAAACTGGCACCACTTTAGCAGGACGAAACCACATAAAGGCATATACCGAGAAGTAGGTTAACTGACCTTCTTAAAGACAAAGAGGAGATGGCCCGTGCAGAACATCCGGGAATGTCCTAGTCCTTTCCTCCCCGGGTAGAGTACAGAGGCGTCACCGCTGCAGTGGAACTGAACAGACGAACGAGGGTTCAATGGACGACGCTACAGCCGTAATGGCGCCGCTGTGCTCTCATGTACGGTTGTCCCTTGCGGCCATTTAAATAAGTCTTGGCGTCTCTTCACCGTTTACAAGTGCCCCTGCCTAAGAAAAGGTACGGGGAGAAGTGTCCGACGCATTCTGCAGCCTGGGGCCCCCGTAACAAATTCCTAAAAGGTTCGTCGACCTATATTCCTTTTTTTATGCTGTCTTGCACTGCGCAGGAAGTCCGAGGCACTTGAAACGGCGTCCGGCATTCCATCTTCAAGAATCTCACTGCTCGTTGCGCAACTGAAAAAAAATCACAGCATATCCACGGAGTGAATGATGATGAGTGCGCGAAGCTGCGGAGGTTCATCGGTAAACCGTGAATCTTCCGTGAATTCTGCCCAGTACATCATCACCGACGTGAGATCGGGCGCGTTTATACTAAAGGTTCGATGAGTTATGACGACTTGCAGCTCACTTTAATTTTACATGTACGCTGTGAATTTTCATTGTTTAGAAAACCATTGCTTTAGAAAACATCTGGCGTCTTTCGTTAAACAGCTGGCGTATTTTCGTTTTGCTTTAGAAACATCTGGCGTTCTTTCGTTTTTCTTTTACAAAACATCTGGCGTCTTTCGTTGGTTTATTTCATCAATCAACGGCGTTTTGAACAAAATTTTTATTGTTTAATCACGCACAAAAGAAATCTCACCGGGCACTACCTTGGAGGTAAAGAATTGATGCTAATGGGAATGAGAGACAGAAGAAGTCGGCTTTTAGCTAACGCTGCGAATTTTTTATTGTTCAACAACGCACAGGAAAAATCTCCCACCGGCACAACCTTGGAGGTCAAAGCGTAAGACTGGTTACGCACTACGACTACGACTACGAGGGACGAACGGGTGCCGCCTTAAGGAGCTTCGCCCCTAAAAAAAAAATCACAGACGTCTCCCTGTCCCGTTCTTCTGCTGAGAGTAGAATTTCAGAGGACACACATAAAGGTATTGCCAGAAACGCAGTATTGCTTTGGACTTTGCCTTTCGGTGCCGTGGCTTTTGCAGTCTCGGCCGCTTTCACTTCGAAACGCTCGGCTCCTTGCGCTACGTGGGAAAACACGCCGAACGCACGACAAGCGTTGCGCTGCACGTCACTTATTTGCTACTCTCAGGAAGCTTTCTGACCACCTAGAGAAATATTTCTCTTACATCCAAAAAAACCTCCGCCCCACAAAACATCTTAGTTTTTTATTAGTGCAAACTGCGTCATTGGATCAAGGTATTACGGTGACTCTGGTATTTGACTCACGGTACTGCTACACTTGGTAATAATTATGCAGCGTGGCTTAGGTCCTTGTCGGATGAGTACCTTGCCATTAATGTCGTCGCGATAGGCCCGACGCAAGCCTGTTCGTGGCCAAGTTCACGAACGAGTAATTCAACTGATACAGATTGATTTACTCGGAGGAGAGGGAGGGAGAGGAGGGAGGGAGAGGCTTGCTGCCGGCACGAGACGAGCCGAGCAAGCGCAGTGGGGGTGTTGACGGCGCCGCTGACGCCGCAGCTGCGACTAAGAAGTGCTCCGCATTTAAAAAAAGGAGTCATTGGATGCTTTTTTGAGAGTTGTGGATTGCCACGTATATGACCTTTAAAAAGACACGTCAACTCTCTTTGGATATCATTACACTCTCTCCGGAGAGTCGCGTGATCCGCGGGAGAGTTAACGTGACTCTTTAAGGAGAGTCATAAACGTGGCAAGTCAGGAATCGCCAAAAGGAGTCACTCACACTCTTCTTTTTAACACGAAAGTGTTTTATGCCGGGGTCCACCAAGACATCAGTGACGTATTTCCGCCACGGAAATGACGTCGAAAAAATTTAAACGATCAGATGGCAAAGGAAAGAAGTTCCGTCAACGGGCATCGAACCCACGACCACGTGGTCCGCAACAACAGATGCCGGGCACGCTATCCACTGCGCCACGGTCACAGAACCTAGAGGCTTTACAAACGCGCCTTTTATATCTACCACTCTCCTGGTCCGCGGGTTGTGCTGCCCTCTGGCAGCGGTAAATTAAAGTAATTCGTCATTACTGTGGCCTCCGCGATTAAGACCTGCAACGCATTACACGTCCGCCCCATTCAGCGCGTTTTCAATAGAAGTTCGATTTTGTCAATGCCTTAACACACCGCGAGGTGGCGATCTTAGCCCAAGCGTCATAAAAGCGTCGGCCTCGCTCATAGCATCACGCTAATCCTTGCACTAATCCAAACCAAAAATAGCTCTGCGACGCACGCCTGCCTCACCTGGCTGTTACACCGCGTTCCCCGCTTACGCGCTCGCCCCGAGAAAAATCACGGCCGGGGAGCGGCACGACGCGGTTTGCGTTTCCCTCTAGTCCGGCCGTGGTGTTCAATCACATTTTAACATGCCGCGGGATGGCGACCAAGTTCTGCGTCCAATATGCGACGCTCTTCTGGCTATCACACCTCGTTCTCTGATTACGCTTTCACCGTTAACTGCTACAGCTACCACAAGGTTTTGTGTAATCATTTAGCATGGACGTTAGTCGTCGGGATGGAGATGTACCACCAATCATCAAAGTGGGTGCATCAACGTTAAACGGTGCTATAGCTGCCAGACATCAATATACATTGTGCAAACTCTCTTATATCAATGTACAGTAAACATTCAGTTACTTCTGTAAGGGCACGCTTTACTTTCGAGTTATTCCGATTCCTATGACGGAGGATCAACCACCTTTTTAGGGGCGAAAAGGGAAGTTTTATTTTTCCTCTATAAGTACAAGGCACTGGTTCCACACAAAGTACGGTTCCACAATCGATTTGACACTGGGTTACATCGGCACAGGTTCCACAATAAAGTCACACACAATATTTCACATTTTCACAGTCAATGTTTTAGCACTCATCACACCACAAGACATGGCAGTGGGATTTATGTAGTTCGTAGACCCTGTATGGGGCCACAAGTGAGCGTAACTCTGTTGTTGACAATTTTAACAAATGCACATGACCAGCGTTTCAAGAATTCTTCCTCGCCCAAGAGGAAAAATTCTGTGTCCAAGTGATCTAATACAATATGCATCAGCAGCGGCCACTGGTTTTGGCGAGCCTTTGCCTGTTTGATTGCTAATCCCCTGTTTTCCCACAACGTAAACATTCCGGCGGCCAACACTAGTCGTGCCAGTGCGCCGTTGGGGCACCTGCCTCTTTTAACAAACCTTTCTATACCCAACGGGTGGTACGCCTTGTCCACGAGGGACCAGAAAACCTTGGCCACGCGGCAGGCTATCAACGCGTGTTTATCTTCGTGTTTATGGCAGTGCACGCACTGCTCCGAACGAACGTAATGCCACTTGTACATCCGGTCCGCCGTAGGCAAGACGGACCACCCGAAACGCCACACCACATCCTGAATGCTGCCAGGCAGCCAGCTAGGGGTCAACAAGACCCACGGGAACCCTGGGTTCTTAGCCTCGCAACCAAAGTTTACCAATAACTCTTGTGCTAGTTCTGTATTTCGGCACTCCAGGAGAGGAGTGTCCAGGTTCAGTTGGGCAATGCGCTTGTATATTCCGATCACATGCCTGTAGAAGGGCGTCGGGTTTATCGCCTTCGGCCCCGGTGGCTGCGTCTGTAAAAACAGACGGCTCTGGACTCCTAGGAAGTACGTCGCCAGTTTCCTGGCGGGGTGCTCCTCAGGTAACTGCAAAACCCTGAGGGTCGTTTTCAGAGCGTAGGTGTCTGCCAAGACGACGGCCGAAGGGATATTCCACCCGCCCCTCTCGCGAGGCAAGCCTAACTGTTCGTATTTGACCAGAGGGGTCTTTGAGTTCCAGAAAAACTTTATGAAGTGAGACTTTACCTTACGTGCAACCTGATAGGGCATAACTAATGAATTGGACAAGAACCAGAGGCTACCTGTAAAGACGCCCATGAGTAAGTACCGGCGTACATAATACGGGAAGTTAAACTCTAGGGCCCTGGTGATCTGCTGTTTTAGCGCCTTCACCTCCTCCTCCCAGCTCTCGCTGGTCGCACCGCTGGCCCTGTAGCTGATCCCTAGTATGCACACGCTATCTACCACGGCGATGCCGTGAAGACTTGTTAGTGGAGACCTGTGAAGACATAACGATTTACACTTGTGTAAATTAAGTTTTGCCCCGGAAAGCTCCGCGTACACGGAAAAAACCTTGAGGACAGCAGCGAGGCTGTCCTCGTCTCTATGGTATACCGTTATATCATCTGCATAAGCAGTTACTTTAACTGTGCCGCTACCTGGGGTCTGCAACCCAAGGACACTTGGGTGCTTTTCTACCTGGGTCAGGAAGGGTTCTATCGTCTGCGCGAACAACAGGGGGGAAAGGGGACATCCCTGTCTCACGCCCCTCGTCACTGGAAAGGAGGCTACGATTTCATTATTTATGGATAGATCACTATTTATGTCATTGTAAAGTTCCATTATGAGATATACAAATTGTCTAGGAAAACCAAACGCCAGCAGGGTGGCGAATATAAACTTATGCTCTACCCTATCAAATGCCTGTGCCTGGTCCAGGGAGGTGAGCCATCCCCTCGCTTGTCTCTGTCTCGTGTAATCTATAATATCCCTGTTGAGCATGTTCAGGGTCTGGACATTACGGCCCACCACTGAGCACGACTGCCAAGACGTGATAAGCGAGGGCATGACTCCCTGTAGACGCAGGGTTAAAACGGTAGTTAACATTTTATAATCTGTACCTAATAAAGTAATCGGGCGCCAGTTACGGGGGTCCTCGAGACGTTCTTGCGTCTTTGGAAGCAGGATAATCCTGCCGCTCTTAAATGACTGTGGCAGCGTGTGCCTACTCGTGAATACATTCAGGACCTCACACAGGGTGGGTCCTATGACGTCCCAAAATGCGCTATAAAATTCGACAGTTAAACCATCGTTTCCCGGTGTGGAACCTCTGTGGAGGTGGCGCATTTCTAACGTTAATTCTTCCAGGGTGATGGGAGCAACTAAACTGCAATACTCCTCGGGGGAGAGCTGTGGGAGATTGCTTAAAAACGGATGATGAAGGAGTGAATCCAAGTCGAGACGTAATCCACTCATCCCCATGCTTTCAAAGTGTGCACTGAACCTAGCTATATCCTGTTTGCTCAAGTTACCGCGCTCTTCCATCTGTCCGACACGGATACTGTTGACATAATTAAGTACCTCCGGGTGAGAACTGGGTAGATGTCTGGCCTGGTAAGAGCTAGCCGTGGTGGACGTCAGCGTCCTTAGTCGTGCTAATCTTAACTTTAAGTCATTAGCGTAGGTCTTCATAAGTAGAGAGGTGGGTTCCCCTCTTTCGACTATCCGGATGCGCTGAAGCGTTGCTCTCACCAGCCCAGAGTAACGATGTTTCAACTTTTTTCCCTCGTCGGTACAGATGTCACGCCACACCTGCTTGAGAGCGTCCCAACTGCGGTCGCCTGTAGAGGCTGCCAAACGGTTGCGTAGGCTGGCCCTCGCCGTCTCGTCACTGAAGAGTCTATTGTCCACTCGCCACGGGTGGCGGTATGGCGACCTGTCTTTAACCGCTAAAGTCACTACCACAGGCCTGTGGTCAGAGATGCCTAGAGCGTACGAGGGTGGATCGACCGCCTGACAGTCCACGACTGCCGACCGCAGTGACGATGTCACATACACACGGTCTAGACGCGCCTGCGTACTGGTACGCGACCAAGTATGCTGGAAGGTCTGCCCGTGGCGCAGTACATAAGCGTCTGCGAGGTTGAATTGTTCTACTATTTTCCTTAGTTCTAGACTATACTTGTCTTTTTTTTCTCTACCCGGGCCTATTCTATCATTTAAATTATTCAAAACGCAATTGAAGTCCCCTATTAAAGGGGCCCTGCAACACTTTTCGAGCATGCTCAAAAAGCGCTGCCGATCGGCAGTCGAGACTCCCGAGAACACGCGAGCCAAATATTATAGCGATGCGCACGGCCTGGAATTTACAATAAATTCTCAAAGTCAGCTGAAAATCGCCCCCTCTTCTCTCGACAAATGATGTATTAGTCCGCAAAATATGACGCGATTGTCGGCAGTTCCACCATTGGCTGATGTTATAATCACGATAACACCCTCATTATTACTTTCGTTGTTAATTTTGAGTTCAATAAGTAGCTAATATGTATGTTTATATTCTGTTATCGCGTTAAAAACACCGAACAAACATTAATATTAGCACTTCCGGTCTCACCGACAGCTCGTCTGCTCGTAGTTGCGTGGTATTCCCTTTTCTTCGCCATGCGCAGTGCCGAAAACGTGAATATTTCTGTGCTTTTGACCATCGCCGGTTGCCGTTGAGAGTGGAAGCCGTTCGAGTGTTGACTCCTCAGCTGAGAACTGCATCGCCGGCACGTTCTCACGACCGACCGAGGCCGGGGCGCAGCGTGTCTCCGATAACAATGCTGGCGTCCGGTAATGGCGGCGCTTCGGGGTCGTCTCCCAGTGCCGTCTTACGAGGCGGTGTATCGGAGTATGGGCCGAAACCGATCTCAGCTGTCATTCGTTCCAAACGAGCTTGCAGGTTTGCTTCCATGGTTGGCAGAGCGATGAAAACACTACGGAGTTCGAGGTGCACACCCAACATTACCAAACCGACGCGCAGTTTTCAAGCACGCGCGATACACGCCTCCGTTCGACGAGAACGACGCAAGCCGACCGGAAGTGGCGGCACAGACCACGTGGTTGAGCTGCGGAACGTGATCTCTATAATTTGGTAACACCACTTAGACTTGACGGATTCGAAAAATTTTTGCGGCATATGACTCGTGAAGAGTCATACGTCAATAATGAGACTATTCCAATATAACTAAGAAAGGTGTTGCAGGGCCCCTTTAAGATTAAGTGCTTCCTTTCCAGGAGCATCGGGTTCAGTTGCCTGTAAAAGCCAGCCATGGCCGGACTTTTTACCGGCGCGTATATGCTAATGAGTCTAAACTGCTCCGCCTGAAACTCAAAGTCGAACGCTACCATTCGACCATCTGGGTCGAAGGTGAAATGGCCCCCGTTAAGGAGAGACCAATTGAAGACTATTATGGCTGTGCCACACGCTTGGTGTGTGGGAAATGAAAAAAAAAAAACCCGCGGGCTGAGAAGTGATTTTCGAGTTCCCTGGCTTTGCTTAAAGTATCTATGTTCGTCTCCTGCAGGCATAAAATGTCGCACTGCAACTTTCTGGCTGTTCTAACTAATAACTTTTGTTTCTGTGGGGTGCGCAAGCCCCGGACATTCCATGTGACTATTTTTAGAGACATTTACATTTATCGAGCGACAGAAAAGGATGTGGCGGTTTTTTTTCCTGCTGACCCTAATTTATGTACCTATGCTATTCTAGAAACCATGTAAACACAAGAAGATTGCCGAGTGACAGATTCTTTACTAAGCGATGCGAGAACACGAATTGGTTGAACTAGGAGTGGAACCTAGGCAAACGAAATGCAACAAGTATCTCACTCAGTTTATGGTAGGCCCCCGTCAACACCTGGTAGGGGGGGACTAGACACGCGTCTTGTGGGGCCGTCGTGCATGAGATACCATTATACTGGCGAGAATACCCTATTCTCAGAAAGTAAAAACAGGACATAATGCATCAGTCACTCATGTTTGGGCAGTATGCCACTTCACTGTATGGCAGCCCAACTGCGGACATAAGGTCAGAAACGCGCATATTGCGCTTGCACTTCACTACTATTTGATCCCCGTAGAGAAAAAAAAAAAAAACCGTGGCCATGTACTCTTGCCAGGTGTCTCGAGCTGTATGCCCAACTTGATATATGTCGTTCCCGAGCGAATATATCACTATCATATGTCCCTCGAGATGAAACAAACATAAAAACACGTGCCCGGTATCGGGAACTCGTCCACTCCATCACTGCTAACATGACGTTAACCTTATGGCACAGTCAAATACAGTTTGCACTGCGAAATGCACAAACTTGTGCGCAGCAGAATCGGCCAACTGCCTGTCGTCACCACCTAAAAGGCAGGTGACCGCTCCGGCGCATGACACGTGGGATACATGACACTTTCACTTTCACGCTACACAAGAATAATTCAATTGATTGATCTTTGTGCACGACTGAGCAATGCCCTGTGTGACAAATTGTTTCTGCTTAATAAAAGAAAGGAAAGAAAAAAAAAAGAAAAAAAAAAAACCTGGCGCTCATTTGGCGCGGACTTCACGTTGCTTGGTATCGCGGGCACGCTACCGTGCCAATTCTGACAGATCGCTTGCACTAGCATTGCTCGGCTGTGCACTCGTAGCACAGGACACATTCTCGAAAAGGTGGGCGCATGACGCCCTTCATGCTCCTTGATAACTAAATAACGGCATATCTAATGGTGATAAATACCAAAGTGCAATAAACACGTTGCACGCCTTGACAGGACAGATGTAAGATGCCGCGCGCACCGCGTCACCCGGTAAGAACTTTTGTCAGCACGAAACCGACGGGAAACAGCGGCACACTCACGGTGCGGAAAATGAGGTACTTTTTCCGCCATCTGAACCGCACGAGACATCAGTACTATTTAAAAAAAAAGGAGGGGGGGGGGCGGACACATGTTCACAGACTATGATGCATAGTGCATTGACAGCGCTAAACCTTGTTACCACGCGCCT
The DNA here is from genome assembly GCF_013339695.2 of Rhipicephalus sanguineus. Lineage (NCBI taxonomy): Eukaryota > Metazoa > Arthropoda > Arachnida > Ixodida > Ixodidae > Rhipicephalus > Rhipicephalus sanguineus. Next base: position 45,525,320 of record NC_051185.1, on the reverse strand, counting down.
CTTGTACGACCTAGAGACGTTTACAGACATTGCGCGACTTAACATTTCTGCTGGGGCGAAAACCCCGCGTGACAATTATTCGAAGGTTTCTTAGGCATATTGCTGGAAATGTTCAGTCAGTCTGCGGCGCCTCGTTGACGAGGACAGCCTTGAAGACACAGGGCGGTGGGGGAAAGCATGGAACGCACCCACCTATCAGAAGAAGTCGCTGTCTGTGTCCATGTCGTCGGCCGCCGGCCGCTGGCTTGGACGCTGTTTTGACGTCGCCTCCTCGTGCTCACTGCCCGACGTGCGGCTTCGCAGGCGCCCCGCGGCGTCACGTCGCACCTTTTTGACGCTGCGTTGAGGGCGCCCCCCGTCAGCCTTGTGCGCGCCCGGGCCCGAGGGCCTGAGAGACTGGAAGAGAGTTCCATCGTGGGCGGCCTCAGAGTCTCGGCTCCGGCTGTATCGCCCTCGGCCGACGCCTGCCGGCATCGACAACGGTTGCTGCTGAGTATGTTTCAGGGATTCTGGAGATGTCGGTGCGCGCTCGTCGATAACGAGCTCCCCGGGCTCAAGCTCGTCTGACGACGGTGTTCCTGCAGGTTTCTGGGCTTCCAACACAGCCGCCGCCGTCTTCTCTCCTCGGCTTGTCTTCCCTCCTGTTTCGCCATGTTGGACGCCATGTTGAGCTCCCTCCCGGCTATGGTGCTGCGCGGCGCCGCCATGTTGCGGCGCCGGCTCGGGCCGCGGTTGCTTCTGACTGGAAATGGGCGGTTCGGTGGGTTTCGGCGCGTCTCCTTCTCCTGGCGCTTTTCTGGACTTCTCTTGCTCGACTGAGCCGCTGACGGACTGGTCGTTTGTGGGCTGCGGGGCCTCCCGGCCGCGCGGCACGTCGTCGTCTCCTGTCTTGTTCCACCAAGGGCTGTGCGCAGCGGTACTGGCTGCCGGCCCCGTCCTCTCCTTAAGGCTCAGCTTCCGCTCTCCCTGTGACCCTTTGCGCGCCTCGGGGCGGTCTTCCTTCCCGACGCCTTGACCGTCCTCGTGGCAGCTCTCCTCGGCGGCCGTTTCGTCAACGCTGGCCCAACTGACTGCGCTGGCGGCGTCGTCGTCGTCTCCTTCGTCGTCGCCGCCGCTCGCGCTTCGTGCGCCGTGTACACCGCGCTTCTCTCCCTCGCCGCTGTCTGCGGCCCTCTCTGCCTCGGTGGCGGCGGCAGCTTGGTGGTGGTGGTAGTGGTTTGAAGAGGAAAAGGCGCCTAATTTCTGCAGCCCGGTCGGGAGCACGGCGCAGCGCCTGCTGGTTGGGCTCAGCATGGCCATGGCTGCCTTTCTCCTCCTGCCCCTCGCCGCTGCGCATGCTCGCTGGCGTCGGCGCATCTGTCTCTCTGCATTCCTGCTGCTGCGCCGGTGCCGTTGGTGCCGTAATGGCCGCAGCTTGCGCGAGCGTTTTTTCAGGGATAACTTGCGGTTCCGGACCGTCCTCGTTTGGCTTCGGTCGTTTCGCCGGGCGCAGGGTAGTCAGACGCCTTTGCATCTGCCCTGCAGCGGTCGCCGTACCGAGTGCCGGGAATTCGTCAACGTCCATTGCCGCCGACATGCTGTACGACTTCCTCGCGGTACAGTCGACGCTCGCGTGAGCGCCTCCACAGCGTCGGCACGGTTCGGTGCAGGTATCTGTGCGGTGCCCGAAGACGCCGCACCTGGCGCAGTGCGGGGTGTCGCATTGCGCCTTGAAGTGGCCCTCCTGGTTGCAGCGGCGGCAAAGGCGACGTACAGTCAACCACAAAAGTTTGCGGACCACGCGAGCGCGTGCCAAACTGCCTGTCCGCGCCACCTAGCAGTACGCCATCTACATTAGACCACAGCGCTGGGCCGGAAACGGGTCTTCTTCTTATTCACAGGTATATCAGTATTCTACTGCCGCGCAGAACACTGTTAGTGTGTTGTTTTTGCGCAATGCGCTTATCTGCAGTACGAGCGTCACACTTCTACTTTGATAGCAGAATCAAAGCAACCACGGCGTGCATCGAATGGTGGACCGTTGGGTGCCTATCACTTTGTGAGAAAGATTGCGACAGATAACCGTTAGTCTGATAGACTGCTCTCCAGACAGAAGCACGTAGCTACGGCTGCCGAAGAGCGCGTCGCGTTAGGAAGTGAAAGGTGTCAAATATTCGTACCCAGTGGGCAAATAGCCAGGCCATCGATTAAGGGAGGGATGCGTCTTGGGCGTAGCGCTGCTGTCGATCGCCGCTTACGTAGCGGAAATGTCGCGAAGAGGCTTTTGGCCACGCGCTCGCGTGGTCCGTAAACTTTTGTGGCTGACTGTACGCCGCTGTACTCGAATGTCGCACGATGACCCCCCACTCGAGCGAAGTTCGGAAGTGGGTTTTCCAGTCGCATGTCCATTTTAATGTACCTTGTTCCTGTGCGGATGCTGGGTCGGTCCTTGTATCGGGTCTCCTCGATTCTCAACGTGGTTCCATACGACTTCAGGCCTGTGAGGACCTCGTTGTCTGGCACGTAACAGGGCAGGTACAGACAAGTGACACTTGCCACCTGTCGTGCCACCGGTACTAGTGGGACTGTTCTGGTTCCGAGGCGGAGACCGCCGGTTTCTAATAAAGTTTGGACTGCTGCAACAGAGTTGACGCCGACTTGAAAGTCAAAGCCTCCATGGTGCTGGACACTGTATATTTCCTGAATGCCGACCAGGCCTTCCAAGGCATCGATTACTTCGTCCACCGACGTCCCCGGCGGAGTACGAACGTTGAAGAAGTGTTCCTTCGGTGGCGGCATGGTCGCAACCCGCGTGCCGCCCTCGCGCGGGTACTTGCTGGAAAAAAACTGAGGTTCTGGCGGCAAAGGGTCCTGCAACAAAGAAACAATTAACACGAAGCTCCTTAAAGCGGCACCCGTTCGTTCCGGTCGTAGTGCGTAACCAGTCTTAACGCTAGTACCAGATCTTGACCTCCAAGGTGGTGCCGGTGGGAGATTTCTCCTGTGCGTTGTTGAACAATAAAAAATTCGCAGCGTGCGCGTTAACTAAAAGCCGACTTCTTCTGTCTCTCATTCCCATTAGCAGCCATTGTTTACCTCCAAGGTAGTGCCTGGTGAGATTTCTCCTGTGCGTGATTAAACAATAAAAATTTTGTTCAAAACGCCGTTGATTGATGAAATTAACCAACGAAAGACGCCAGATGTTTTCTAAAAGCAAAACGAAAAGACGCCAGATGTTTCTAAAGCAAAACGAAAAGACGCCAGCTGCTTAACGAAAGACGCCAGATGTTTCTCCTCTCCTACGGTTGGAGGCTCCACTCCAAAGCTCACGGTGCTCCTGTCCTTTACCTCTGTAGGAGACTCATACCATGTGGTACTCTTTCAGAAAGCAAGTACATTTTGTTTTCGCTTACTGCAATTACTAGGCATATTGGAGCATAAAAGTTTGTCTTTACTGACTAAAATACAGTTTTTGCCAGAGTACTGGCGTCAGAATCTCTCATGAAAGTTCTCGAGACATTCAATTCTTTTATCTAAAACCAGTGACGCAAGTGTATATCTGTAGGGCAACGTTCGACTATGTTAACCGAAGCATGCGCAAATGCTTCACGTTTCAACGGGTGATTATCTCTCAGTACCCTGCAGGGGCAATTGGTATTGTGAGCCGTTAACTCATTTCGTAAACGCAACCTAGCGTTGTTATAAGCAGGGCCGCTTGATAAAAAGAATGGTCTATATTTTCGATCGGCCGTGTTAAAACCTTTACCGACGTGCATACTCATAGTTTCGTGCATAATCTCTTGCCGCGCTTGCTCGTGTTGTTGTTTTGTATAAGTTTCCTTTTAAAAAGGGAACATGTAGACAAGCTTTTTTTTTTTTACAGCTGAGCTGCTATGCACTAGTTTCCAACGGATCTCTGCGTGCGTATACCGAGCGGGTAGACTAAAAAAAAAGATGTTTGATCGCTCCGTCATAGGAATCAGAATAACACGAAAGCAAAGCGTGCCCTTACAGAAGTAAGTGAAGATTTACTGTACACTGATATAAGAGAGTTTGTACAATGTATATTGATGTCTGGTAGCTATAGCACAGTTTAACGTGGAGCACACACTTTGATGATTGGTGGTACATGTCCATCCTGACGACTAACGCCCATGTTAAATGATTAAACAAACCCTTGTGGTAGCTGTAGTAGTTAACGGTGAAAGCGTAATCAGAGAACGAGGTGTGATAGCCAGAAGAGCGTCGCATATTGGACGCAGAACTTGGTCGCCATCCCGCGGCCTGTTAAAATGTGATTGAACACCCCGGCCGGACTAGAGGGAAACGGAAAGCGCGTCGTGCCCCTGTAGCCCGGCCGCGTTTTTCTCGGGGCGAGCGCGTGAGCGGGAAACGCGGTGTTACAGCCACGTGAGGCAGGCGCGCGTCGCAGAGCTATTTTTGGTTTGGATTAGCGTGATGCTATGAGTGAGGCCGACGCTTTTACGACGCTTGGGCTAAGATTGCCACCTCGCGGTGCCTCAAGGCATTGACAAAATTGAACTTCTATTGAAAACGCGCCGAATGGGACGGGCGTGTAACGCGTTGCAGGTGCTAATCGCGGAGGCCACAGTAATGACGAATTACTTTATTTACCGCTCCCAGAGGGCAACACCACCTCGCCGACCGGGAGAGTGGTAGATATAATAAAAGGCGCATTTGTAAAGCCTCTGAGTCTGTGACTGTGGCGCAGTGGATAGCGTGCCCGGCATCTGTTGCGGACCGAGTGATCGTGGGTTCGATGCCCGTTGGCGGAACTTTTTTAAATGCGAAGCATTTCTTAGCGAACTTCTGCGAGTTTGAGCGTATCTATGTATCTATCTAGCCGCCTACGACTTTGTGCTCTCCTGGCCGTTTCGTTAATCGGATGTATACCGAAATTGGTATGGAATAACATCACCGTATTACGAACATAAATGACAGGTCGTAACATGAAAATCATGACATGCATGTCGTGAACAGCATGATTTACATTCCACGGCCTTGGGGCTCCTGCGGCCATTCCGTTAGTTTCATAGTTTCATATATACCAAAGCTGGTATGACGTGACAAGAGTTCATGGCGAACATAATGACAGGTCCTAACGTGAAAATCATGACACGCATGTCATGTGCGGCATGATTTTCATGACATGGTCTCGGGGCGCTCGCGGCCGTTTAAATGAATGCATATATACTAAAACTGGTATGACTACACATTTCGACATGACGAACATAACTGACACGTGGTAACATGAAAATCATGACACGCGTGTCATGCACGTCATGATTTACATGCCACGCTCATGACGCACTCGCGGCCGTTTCGCTAGGTTGATATACACAAAAATTGGTATTGCACGATGTGACTGTATGAAGAACACGAATAACAGGTGGTAACATGAAAACCATGACATGCATGTCATGTATGTCATGATTTACATGCCACGCTCATGGTGCATTCGCGGCCGTTTCGCTGGTTTGATATACGCCAAAATTGGTATTGCGTGACGCGACTGTATGACGAACGTAAATTAGAGGTGGTAACATGAAAATTATGACACGCGTGTCATGCACGTCATGATTTACATGCCACGCTCATGACGCACTCGCGGCCGTTTCGCTAGGTTGATCTACACCAAAATTGGTATTGAGCGATGTGACTGTATGAAGAACATGAATAACAGGTGGTAACATGAAAACCATGACATGCATGTCATGTATGTCATGATTTACATGCCACGCTCATGGTGCATTCGCGGCCGTTTCGCTGGCTTGATGTACACCCAAAATTGGTATTGCGTGACGCGACTGTATGACGAACGTAAATTAGAGGTGGTAACATGAAAATCATGACACGTGTGTCATGCACGACATAATTTACATGCCACGCTCATGACGCACTCGCGGCCGTTTCGCTAGGTTGATATACACCAAAATTGGTATTGCGCGATGTGACTGTATGAAGAACATGAATAACAGGTGGGTGTGTCCAGATAAGATCGAACACGAGGTCCCGGTCACCATTCCCGATTGTGATGAAATTTACTGTAGGCCTAGGCATTACACCCAGAACAATGGTTTCGCAGTTAGTTTTGCAAAAAAATTTTATTCGCCTGAAAAAAATATACAAATTTTAGCCGCAAAAAACGCTTTTCCGCCAATTTCGCGATTTCTGAATTTTGAGCGCATCTAGGGAAAAAACGGTGCACTCTTTCGTCACAATATTTATTCCCCTTAAAGAACAAGTGAAATACAATCTTATTAGTCTATTATTTCCCTTGCTTGTCGAAGCACTTTTGAAGAAAAAAATCACAAACTTGGCAAATCGCACAAAATACCTATGTTTCAGGAATTTATCGCTGCAAGCAAGTTAAAGTGAGGGTAATAAAAATCGGTACATATTAACTTTGATACTTTCGCTCTCGTTTAAAATAATTTTCGTGCTTTTATCGCGCTCCGTTTTACTTGATAATTGGGCTGAAACGTAAGTGATGTACCAAAAACGCCGAAATTTGAAAATAATTTTCTCAAAAAGGCCATTTTTAATTTTTTTTAAAATCCCTCTGATTGAAGTAAAGGACGTCATCTACCATTGTGCAGAAAAAAACGTTGCATTATTTTGGTTGGTAACAAGTTATAGTGCGTCAAATGTGACCATGCCAGCCTAGCGGCCGCGTCGTTCGTTATGAGCTGAAACTCGGATATAAGTTGCTAAAAATACTTGTACGTGACATAATCACAAATCAGCAGCTCCACACCAACAAATGCGCAGCCCGGTGTCATGGTTCAGCAAGCTTTGTCTTGCGATCAGCAGCTTGACAAACCCGCAGCAGCGGCCGCTTGATGCTGCGGGCACTCGCATTACATGAGTGCCGCTTCGACTGCGGATGAGCTCCGCTTGCGCGCCAAACTACGCTCAGAGGACGAATGAGAGAAGGAATGCATCACTGTGAAAGCTAAAGGCCGTTAAGTGCCAACAAATGTCATAGTATGCAACAACAGCTCTGCCGGCAATTTCCCAGTGAGCGCCTCCAGTAGTGCGCTCATGTGTTGCTTTCTCTCTTCTGATGGCCTAAAGATAATTAGGTTCATTCTATGAGCAACATATGACGCAAAAGAAAGCCATTGACATCTAAAGAAAGTTGTCATACGTGCTTCCGATGGTCGAGCAACTCAAACTGCAGTTGTTCATCTCGCGCCAAAACACTTGTGTCAGCCGGCTGTGAAAAGAAGTGTGTCCGAGTCCTTTACTTCATTAAAGAACCGTTTTTACAATACTGTATTTTTGTGCCTCCGCAGATAGAATATTCAACGCAAGTCGAGCGTTTATCACGATATTATGCGGCTTCGGGCATAACAGCAGGGGGAAAAAATACATCCGTGCTGTATTGAAGGCGCTCACTGGGAAATTGACGGCAGAGTTTTCGTTGCATATTATGTCATTTGTTGGCACTTAACGGCCTTTAACTTTCACAGTGATGCATTCATTCTCTCCTTTGTCCTCTGAGCGTAGTTTGGTGCTCAAGCGGAGCTCATCCGCAGTCGAAGCGGCACTCATGTAATGTGAGTGCCCGCAGCATCGAGCGGCCGCTGCTGCGGGTTTGTCAAGCGGCTTATCCCAAGACAAAGCTTGCTGAACCATGACACCGGGCTACGAATTTGTTGGTGTGGAGCTGCTGATTTGTGATTATGGCACGTACAAGTATTTTTAGCAACTTATATCCGAGTTTCAGCCTATAACAAACGACGCGGCCGCTAGGCTGGCATGGTCACATTTGACGCACTATAACTTGTTAGCAACAAAAATAATGCAACGTTTTTTTCTGCACAATGGTAGATGACGTCCTTGACTTCAATCAGAGAGATTTTAAAAAAAATTAAAAATGGCCTTTTTGAGAAAATCATTTTCAAATTTCGGCGTTTTTGGTAAATCACTTACGTTTCAGCCCAATTATCAAGTAAAACGGAGCGCGATAAAAGCACGAAAATTATTTTAAACGAGAGCGAAAGTATGAAAGTTAATATGTACCGATTTTTATTATCCTCACTTTAACTTGCTTGCAGCAAAAAATTCCTGAAATACAGGTATTTTGTGCGATTTGCCAAGTTTGTGATTTTTTTCTTCAAAAAATGCTTCAACAAGCAAGGGAAATAATAGACTAATAAGATTGTATTTTACTTGTTCTTTAAGGCGAATAAATATTGTGACGAAGGAGTGCACCGTTTTTTCCCTAGGTGCGCTCAAAATTCAGAAATCGCGAAATTGACGGAAAAGCGTTTTTTGCGGCCAAAATTTGTATATTTTTTTTTCAGGCGGACGAAATTTTTTTTCGCAAAACTAATTGCGAAACCATTGTTATGGGTGTAATGCCTAGGCCTACAGTAAATTTCATCACAATCGGGAATGGTGACCGGGACCTCGTGTTCGATCTTATCTGGACACACCCAGCTGTGGTAACATGAAAACGATGACATGCATGTCATGATTTACATGCCACGCTCATGGCGCATTCGCGGACGTTTCACTAGCTTCATATACGCCAAAATTGGTATTGCGCGACGCGCCTGTATGACGAAAGTAAATGAGAGGTGGTAACATGACAATCGTGACAGGCAAGTCATGTGCGACATGATTTACATGCCACGCTCATGATGCGCTCGCGGCCGTTTCGCTCGCTTGATATACACCAAAATTGCTAATGCGCAACGTGACTGTATGACGAACATATATGACAGGTGATAACTTGAAAATTATGATATGCATATCATTGACGGCATGATTTACATGCCACGCTCATTTTCCGATCGCGGCCGTTTCGCTAGCTTGATATACACCAAAATTGGCATTGCGTGACGCGAATGTATGATGAACATAAATGACAGGTGGTAACATGATAACCATGATATGCATGTCATGTGTGGCATGATTCGCGGCCATTTCGCTCGTTCGATACACACCAAAATTGGTATTGTGCGATGTGACTGTATGACGGACATAAATGACAGGTCCTAACATACGAATTACGTTATGCATATCATGTACGGTATCATTTACATGACACTGTTATGGTGCGCTTCCGGCCGTTTAGATAACTGGATATATACCAAAATTGGTATGGCATGACAGGAGTGCGTGATGAACATAATTGACCGGTCATGCAGTGTATATACCAGAATATACGTTTCATTGGCATGGTATATACCACATTGTACATGCTGGCGTGCATGGCAAACATGCGATATATGGTGAACTAGATGCCATGGCATGAATGATTTCATTTGGCTCAAAAATAAACAAAGATGTATGCAGCTCTTTGCTGGCTGCTTCGCATTACATCGATTCCCACAGAGCGTGGGATCTGCCGGATTTTTTCTTTACAATCTGGTCGTGTAAATTTTTTCGTAGTCATTTCCGTGACGGAAATACGTCACTGAAGTCGAGGTGGACCGCGGCATATAAAACACTTTCGTGTAAAAAAAAAGGACAGTTTCGCCGCAAGGGCGTAGCAATTGATGCGATAGCAATAAATTGGAATGTTACACGATATAAGGCTATAGCAGCTAACTCTTTTTGATACAATCTCGCGTAAGTCTACAAAACGCTGGTTAAAGCGAATGCCACCGCTCCAGAGAGCCAAGTGGTTTTCGTGCTGTTGGTCGTCTCAACACAAATAGCCGTCCAGAGATGTCTATCGAGATTCGCAGTTGCTGCTCGAGCAACGCAGCAGTAAACTTATTTTGACAAGGGCTGACTTCTGGCCTTGTTGGTACGACATATCTGAAGTGTTTAGCGCAGAATTACGAAGACGGGACAAGAAGGAAGAACACGTACACAGGCGCTAACTTTAAACAAATGATTTATTTGAATCCGGATCACACATATTTATACACTTGAGAAAAAATCACGCATGCGCAGGTACAGTACCTTCGAGGAACACCAGTTCTTTGTTAGTCAGCGATAGTGACGGGGTGCTAACACAATCTTCGCCGAGCCTATGAATAGTTGCCTATTCGATGATTAAACGAGTAGTTTCGTCAAGGTGCCTACGGACAATGAAACATTTATCAAAAAGCGGAACGCAACCATACGCGCTGCAGTGTGTGGCCTGACGATTGGAAGGTAGTTTTTTGTCTGCAACCGATATAACAAGGTGATCGGGATAATCTCCTTGCGTCAGGCGAGTTCTCTGGCGGTGAAGGCTCGTCTCCAAGAGATGAGAACATGATTTCTTTAGTGCGTTATCGAGGAAGTGCCGGATAATGGACCTTTTTACCAGTTTTGAGTGGGAGGAGTGGAAAGGCAACAACGGCTTGCTCCCCAGAGTCCTCTTGACGCGTCTTACGGGCACAAAGGTTCTTAAATGTTTCAGGTATGTGGATGACTATCTGTTCTTCATCAAATATGACAAAGGTTCCTTCGAATCTCAAGCCACTAACATATTAACACTGGCACGTGATTGCTTACAGCCGCTCGTGCTTACTCACGAACTTCCGGGCGAGGATTGTACAATCAGGTTCCTCGATGTACGATTTCATTTCCATGAAAATCACATGTGCTGGTCTTACGAACCTAGGGGGAGCAAGCCGTTGTTGCCTTTCCACTCCTCCCACTCAAAACTGGTAAAAAGGTCCATTATCCGGCACTTCCTCAATAACGCTCGAAAGAAATCCTGTTCTCATCTCTTGGAGACGAGCCTTCACCTCCAGAGAACTCGCCTGACGCAAGCAGGTTATCCCGATCACCTTGTTATATCGGTTGCAGAATGCTTGCTCAAAAAACCACCTTCCAATCGTCAGGCCGGAATAACAGCTAATTTTGACGGCCGAAAAAAGTTTGCCGCTATACCGTATCTACACAGGATATCCCACAACATAAAAAAGGTGGGTGCTCGTGCAAACGTTGGCGCCGTGTTCACGGCCTCAAATAAGTTGGCTAAACTTTGCAAAAGCAGCAACCCAGTTGCTCAAGGAAGGCTTGGCTGCAGTAAGAACCACAGGGCACGTTACGTGCCCTGCAAGGAAGGTGTTGTTTACCAGATTCCCTTATCGTGTGGTAAGCATCATGTAGGACAAACGGGGCGTTGTCTTAATGACAGGCTCAGGGAGCACTGCAACAATGTCAGGAAAGGCAGCGATGGCTGGTTAGCCACACACTGCAGCGCGTGTGGTTGCGTTCCGCTTTTTGATAAATGTTTCATTGTCCGTAGGCACCTTGACGAAACTACTCGTCTAATCATCGAATCGGCAACTATTCATAGGCTCGGCGAAGATTGTGTTAGCACCCCGTCACTATCACTGACTAACAAAGAACTGGTGTTTCTCGAAGGTACTGTACCTGCGCATGCGTGATTTTTTCTCAAGTGTATAAATATGTGTGATCCGGATTCAAATAAATCATTTGTTGAAAGTTGGTGCCTGTGTACGTGTTCTCCCTTCTTGTCCCGTCTTCATAATTGTGCGCTAGACACTTCAGATACTTTGACACTTGATGTTCCTCTCCAACTTTTGCAGAGCAAATATTACAATAAAAACAAAACTGAAGTACAGATAAGGTTAGCGCAGCTTACAGAAGTAGGAAATATCTTAATGGCAGTCGCGGCATTTGTCGCAAAATTTCCTCAACGGAGATTCACAATCTGGTAATGTGTAAGAGGGTTTCAGGTTGTTTATTATTATAATACCTGGGGTTTGACGTCCCAAAACCACGATATGATTATGAGGGACGCCTTAGTGGAGGGCTCCGGAAATTTCGGCCACCTGGGGTTCTTTAACGTGCACCTAAATTAAAGTACACGGGCCTCAAACATTTTCACCTCCATCGAAAATGCTGCCGCCGCTGCCAGGATTCGATCCTGCGGCCTTCGGGTCAGCAGTAGGGCGCCATAACCACTAGACCACCGTGGCGGGGCTCAGGTTGTTTATTCTATAACGACTAAAACCATAGAAAAAGAAAAAATAAAAACACACCGTACAGCGTTGCAAAATAAATGAAAGACGCTCCTGGCGAAACACAGTGCGAAAACAAATTTTCCAATTTTGCGATGGTTACTGCCTTTACTCGAACTCGCAGTTGCGACACAGGCATACCGAACGAAGACTAAGTATGCGCAACGAGGAAATTTCGAAAGCCCAAGCAATTCTCGAAAAACCTTGTTACCAATGCCATCGGCTCCTAAGGAACAGAATGCACAGCTAAGAAGGAAGTTTGTCAACACATGGACAGGCCTCTCTCAGAAGAAAAACTACGCGTGCCGTTCATTTCCCGCAAAGTTCAATACGTGTACGCAGGTAGTCGCCGTATACTTCAGGATGATACAGAGAAAAGCCATGCGTAGTTTCGTTTTCAAAGTTTTAATACAGACGAGCGCTTGTTTCGTTTCCTTTCGCTTTAGAAACAAGCTTCGTGTTTCTTTCAATTGTCGAACATTTTTCACTTAGCTTCCGCCGCCTTAAGCGTTGGTATACCAACCTCCAAACAATTTACGTCCAAGAAGACGACTTGCATACATGTTAGAGAAGCAGAACACCCATTACAATTTCATTTCCTGAAAAACAATTTCACGGTGCCTCCTTTCGGGAGGCGCTATGATTTCTATATTTCTACATTTTTTTTGGTGGGCGAACACCCTTTTTTTTTTCACAAGTGTAACTCCGAAATTGTTGTTCTCAGTCTGAAACCTGAACCTAGAGCAAATTTTCCCAAAATCGGGAATGGTGACCGGTACCTAATGTTCGTTTTTACCTGGACGCGCCCGCCTATCATATTGCGTTCCATCGCTCTCCGCTTGGCGCCTAACATTTTCTCGGGCTTCACTGTCATCCTGCAAGTTTCCGCCTCATTGTGATGCACTACATCGCGACGTAACATACCGTCGACCCCATTCAAAGCACACGGATTGACCAATAAGAGCGCATACTATTTTTCTGCTAGAGGCTCTCGATAGAGTGTTTTTATACTGTTGAACGGTACGTAAATGAAAATAGAATGAATTTTATTTTTCTTACTAAAGTGTCGATGAAGGAACTTTTGAAACTAAGATCGCTCAGTGCCAGATGGAGTAGCCGAAGGGATATAAACATCAACCTCTCCACAGCAAGCCAGGTAGAAGAGAAGAGAACAGAACAGAACAGAATAGAATGATGGTTCGCATGCGGTTAATCTAATATTCGTCCTGTAGATTTGCGTATTCTTCTGGCATGATTAATTATGTTTTGCCTGCGTTTGTTTCTCCTAATTTTGAAGTATTTTGCATTTTTGAAACGCATAGGGCAATGGGGTACTGAGCATACGATTAATCATTTCGAAATGTTGCCTTTTTAACACAATACTTCTTGGAAGAGGTCCAGTCTTTCTCACTAAGCTAGTTTGTTTCTTAGTTTATCTGTTTGTTTGCTTGTTTGTTTCATTGATTACTTTCTTGCTTGCCTTTCCTATTTTTGCTACTGAAACGCACCGTAAATATATGAAGGTGCGAAATGGGCTGCACAAGTGTTTGTTCGTATGATTGATTGGTTGAGTGATTGATTGATTGATTGCCTCGTTTATCTTGTTGCCGAAACGCAGTGTAGATATATACACGCAAGCGCGAAAGGCTATGGAAGTGAGGTGCTTTAAGTAGGTCAGAGGAGAATCAACACAAATCCAACATCATTCAAACACGAAAAATGAAGACACAACAAGCGCCGACCAAAAATAAGTGGTTTTAAAACTTTAAAAGACGTTTCAGGCTCCGTGCCGAAGCCAAAACGTCCATGAATAATTTAAAACCATTCCATGTTTGGTTGGATTTCCACGAGTTCATTTTTCATTATGGCTTTTTCTCGACTAGACGAATTATCGCCAAACCACAGATTTCATCATTCCAACATCCGCAAAACGGAGCGCCATGGTGAGAAAGCCCGCTGCATGGGTTTACAGTTTCTTAATGGGAATTTCACCGTGCTTTTCCAGGCGCTGCTTACGACAGCCACGTGAATAAAAATACGTAGATGCAGATTTTATGGAGTTCTGTTTATTTAGGAATATTCGCCGTTTACACGGTGTAAGGACACCGTCTCCAGTAAACACCACTATGTATATTACTTTGGATGTCATGGTTACATTTGCGGTTCTCAGCTCGACCAAAGAGAAAAAAAATGCAAGCAAGAAATATCTTGCCATATATTCTCACCGGGTTACTCGTACATCTAGATAGACACCGTACATTGCTGACCTACATGCATCTAAAAATTGAAATGTGATGACGTAGTTTTTCAGCGAAACACCACGATGTCAAAGACAAAACTTTGCTCGACGTTAAACAAAAATTTAATCACCCCTGCACTTCCTCTCAAAGTTGGGTTTCTCAATCTTAAGTTGAGCAAAGCTAGCAAACTTTACAAGTTAAAGAGCAGAGGATATAAGAGAAACTAGAATCTTCACGAAATGTGAAAGGCGAGACAACGTGCAAAACTTTTTTTTCTTTCTTTCTTACGTAGCCGTATCTTACCAGGCATGTTTCACAGGAACAAACGCAGTCTTCGACTTTTTTGGTCAGGAAAGAAAGTTTTAAATATTCAACAGCCTGTGTTTTCCGCTCGATCATCTCGGTAGCATCCGGTTGCCACACGAGAGCACCGTGTGGCTTTCAATCCCCAGCACCACTTTGAACATAAAAAAAAGGCTTTCGCGCAAAAGCCATGAAATAATTTCTTTCGCAGCTGTTGTGACAAAAGTCTGCGGTTGCGTTTTTTCTGTGCGCCTAACAAAGAGTAAAGTGAAAACTTCAGGACGTTTGAGTTTCGCCTTCGAAAGTAGAACGCTGTACCATGATCGGGCCCTGTTCACGTCGTCTTCTCAAGCGTGCCGCGACGAAATGGAGGTCTGTGCGCGTAACACAGGCCGCTTGAAACCCTAATGCATGCATGTCTACTGGAAGTGTAGTTGCGAATTGGCCACAACGCCACATTTCATCATAACGCGAATCAGCGAAGTACCCACTACGCGTCCATACGGCAGCTGCGAACTCTGCTGGTGTTGTCGTTGTCGCTGCTTCTGATTAATTATGACTGAGCGCTTTAAACAACTCACTGGATGCGCAATTCATATGGTGTGGCACCAGGTGGAATCCTACCCTTCTGGGACGCAATATTACATGTTTTAACGAGACTGGTGTTAACGAGTCTGGTGTTGTTAATACCCATATAGCTGTTGGCATCGTTACGCAACTGTAAACAACTGGTTATATAACACATGTGCGACTCTTCAACATATGTGTGTGCGTTTACCATTTGCACATATCTTTAGCGTCATTTCGTAACGTTTCGCTCAATATAAACATTACGCCAAAGTCACCTTACCGCCGCAGGTTTCGCATAACATCGATTCCCACGGTACGTGGGCTCTGCCGAATTTTTATTATTTAATTTTGCATATATGTCTGTATATCTCAATCTTCCAGTCACGGACAACGAAGCCGACAGCTGGATATCTGTAACATGGGTAAATTCACTATTCCGTGAAAAACAACAAATGCAAGAAACGCGGACACTGTATAGTCACGGGACGGTGATATTCTAAGCTATGCACTGAACAACACAAGGGTCATTGAATCACAATCCCTTCTTTGATTGATTGATTGATTAGTGGGGTTTTATGGCGCAAGGGCCATGGGTGGCCAAAGAGCGCCATGTCTTCTGTGTGGTGTTGGCAATGACCAATGATTTCGATGACAGGGTGTATTATGGCTGTATAGAGGCCTAAAATCACGCGCTATAAAGAAGCGTAAAAGGGGTGTATAGCGTATAAAATTATGGCAATGACAAGTGGTGTGATCTATGGGTGTGGGATGGATGACGAGTGAGTATGGTATTTACAAGTCAGAGGCGGGAAAACAGCACGAATGCCTCCTCAAGGCCTTTGAGCCCAAAGGCCGGGAGGCAGGTGCTTGCTTTGAAAGAATTACCACAGCAGCAGCCTCAATGATGAGACCGCGCTACGGCGCGCCTGGAAAAATAACATTGAAATTTACATCCTTTAGATATTCACAGAGGGACTGATACTTAAAGAGAGGTTCTTTGCCAATGAACATAACGGGATGGAGTGGGAACTGAAGGTATATTGATGAGAAATGCTTTTTCCTGAGAGCGTCTAGTTCCCTGCATTGCAGTAAGATGTGGAGTATAGTGAGGGGGTCGCCACAGTGGTCACACAACGGTGGATCGCCTCCGGACAAAAGGTATGTATGTGTACTATGTGTGTGTCCTATTCGGAGTCTGCAGAGTGTTACTTGTGTACGACGTGTCTTGGATATCGGCGGCCAATTACCAAGGTGCGGTTTTATAAGATGTAATTTATTTTGCTTTTCCTTATTCCATAAGTGCTGCCAATGAGCCCTAAGCTTTAGTTTTAGGAAGGGCTTCAGGTCCAGTGCAGGAACAGTCATGGGTGTATCGGCAGCGTTTCCGTGAACGGATGCCGCCAGCCGGTCCGCGAACACGTTCCCTTCGATCTCGCGATGCCCTGGCACCCAGCATACAACAACATGCTGTCCGAACGTGCAGATAGTGCATGTGAGTGAGTAAAGAGAAACAAGTACAGGATTTCTATGTTTTTTCAAACTTTTTAAAGCTTTTGCAACACTTAGGGAATCTGTATATATAACTGCATTGACTATTTTTAGTTGTTTAATGTGTTTAACGGCCACCAATATTACATATGCCTCTGCTGTGAAAATGCTTGTGTTAGGATGCAGAACGCCGGCATCCGAAAAGGATGGACCGACCGCGGCGTAGGACACAGAAGTGTGAGACTTAGAGGCATCGGTAAAGAATTCTGGAAAAGTGTACTTGTGCTGGAGTTCGAGGAAGTGTGTACGGATATGTGCAGCAGGCGCGTGCTTAGTAACTTCCACGAAGGATACATCGCAATCTACGAGTGTCCACTGCCACGGCGGGGGATATGCAGCGGGAGCCAGCAGACGGTGTTCAAGAAGTGGCACACCCATTTCTTCAGCCAGGCCCCTCACACGAAGTGCGTAGGGCTTTCTCATGGCAGGACGGTTTTCAAACAGGATTGAATTGGACAGATCATTGATTGCAGAGTGTAAGGGGTGTTCTCCATTCGCGTTCACCTTGAGGAAATATACAAAAGAGAGGTAGGATCTCTGGAGGTGTAACGACCACTCGTTCGATTCGACATAAAGGCTTTCTACGGGGCTAGTACGAAAAGCACCTGTAGAAAGTCGAATGCCCAGATGATGGACAGGGTCAAGCATCTTCAAGGCGCTTGGTGTCGCAGACTGATAGGCTATCGCCCCGTAATCTAGGCGCGTACGTATGAGGCTTCTATATAAATTCATCAGACACTTTGTGTCACTACCCCAAGTAGTGCGTGACAACACTTTCAGAACATTCATTGTTTTTATGCACTTGTTTTTTATATACTTTATGTGTGATATGAAGGTTAGTTCGTGTCTAGAATTACACCTAGGAATTTCTGCTCCGTTTTCACAGGTATTCGCTGGCCGTGGAGGTGAATGTCCGGATCGGGATGGAGGCCTCTCTTTCTTGAGAATAATACGCAGGTGCTTTTTTGCGGGTTAAGGCTGAACCCGTTCTCATCTGCCCATTTAGTTACCTTGTTCAAACCAAGTTGCACCTGCCGCTCGCACATTGCGAGATTGCAAGATGTAAAGCCGATTTGTACGTCATCGACATATGTGCAATAAAACATGTTACGTGGGATGGACTGGCGCAAGGAATTCATTTTGATAATAAAAAGTGTACAGCTCAATACACCACCCTGCGGAACTCCTGTTTCTTGGACAAATGTTTGAGACAAAACAGTACCCACTCGAACATGGAATGTCCGATTGGACAAGTAACTATCGATTATGGTGAACATTCTGCATAGCATCTCCATCACTTCTGCCCCTAGTCAAATGGAAAGTTATCAATAATCCTTACGGAAGTGACCACTTTCCAATACTTCTGAACACACCAATTACAAATGAATGTCCCCCTCAGATTCCAAAATGGCAGACTGAGAAAGCCGATTGGGAACGGTTTCGGAAAGTTACACTGTTAAGTTGGACGGACATGTCTGCCTTAAGCATAGACGCAGCTGTAGAATACTTTGCAGCATTTCTTATTGATGCTGCAATTAAATGTATTCCACAAACAAGTGGTCACTCTGGAAAACGACGAGTTCCATGGTGGAACAATGAGTGTCGAAATGCGCGCACAAAACAAAACAAAGCATGGAAGTTGCTTCGCGACTATCCGACAGCTGAGAATCTTACAAATTTTAAGAACATAAAGTCACAAGGTAGGAGAACGCGCCTACAGGCAAGAAGGGAAAGTTGGCAGAAGTTTTTATCGTGCATCAATTCATATACGCAGGAAGCTAAAGTCTGGAGCATGGTTAGTAGGGTAGCAGGGCGGCAGGCATATTCACTCCCTCTTGTAAACACACAATGTGACAGCTTGGAGGACCAGGCAAACTCCCTCGGCGCACACTTCGAGCAGGTGTCGAGCTCGTCGCACTACACCGAAGCTTTCCAACGATACAAAACGCGAATCGAAAAACAGAAAATAGAGCGAAAATCCACAAAACACGAAGCATACAATGAACCTTTCTGTATAGCTGAGCTACAAGCATCGCTTAATTGCTGCAATAATACTGCCCCAGGCTCTGACTGTGTTGTGTATGAAATGTTGAAACACCTGCCATCTGAAACCGAAAAAGCCCTCGTTTCGCTGTATAATGCGGTTTGGTTTTCCGGCGAGATCCCCTCGGCCTGGAAAGAAGCCATTATTATTCCTATTTTAAAACAGGGCAAGGACCCATCCTTAGTTTCAAATTACAGGCCTATAGCCCTAACAAGCTGTCTATGCAAGGTTTTTGAAAAGATGATAAACAGGCGACTCCTACACTTCCTCGAAACAAACTGTCTACTTGACCCATACCAATGCGGGTTTCGAGAAGGGAGATCCACGACCGACCACCTGCTACGCATCGAGACACAAATTCGTGACGCTTTCGTCCATAAACAATTCTTTCTGTCTGTGTTCCTCGATATGGAGAAGGCCTATGATACCACATGGCGCTTTGGCATACTTAGAGACATCTCACATCTAGGTGTACGGCCCAATCTCTTCTTTGGCGGAATAATCACTTGCGTGCCATCTGTAGCCCCGTGTTCCCCGAGTTCTGGTACTTCAGGATAGATTATACGTACACTTGTAGGCTTTTTCGGAGAAACGAGAATCTCGGCAAATAATTGGCAATACAAAATAATTTGAGTGAGATTGAACTTTTTCTTAATTTGCGTACACTAACTGGGGCATGTGCATCTATGTCTGCGAAATTAGGAAGAGAACTGCGCTCAAGGCATATTTTTTTGTTCATTTTTCTTTCTGTGCTCGTACATGTTACAGTTTATGTACATTACAGTTTCTAATGCATTGCGGCGGTGTCCTGATTACGTTTTCTCCTATTTCTATCATTTCATTTTCTTATTTCATGCGGACATCACTGCGCTTGCCCTCTGGTGGCTTGTCAACCTGAATTGCGAACTTGTGGCTAATTTGCGCATTGCGACTTTTACACTACTCGGAGGCAGCGAGTGTACACTCTTTTATTCCGTTGACAGCGTTCCTTCCTTTCTGGTATACGTCGTACTGGAGGAGCATTCAACGCTTGTCATCCACGCTTCTCCACCATCACCTCATATTAAAAAAACAAACAAACAAAAAACACTGTATACGCTTCATCAGTGCATGTGAGACATGGCGTCGCTTTAGTTGAAATGCCCATTAGTCTCGACGAGTCCTCACTCATTACTCGTAACGGCTGCCACTACGACTACCATTGCTTTCTGAGTCACCAAACTGACGTCGCAACCGCAGGCGACTAGCTGCGTTGTTAAGCAACGAATCCCTTATTGGCACGCAGGCACCGATAGCTGCTAACTGTAGTGTTACTAGGGATCAGTGGGCAATGCTTGCTTTTTCAAGACGCGCATACTACGCCGAGTGTCTTTGTGTTGCAACCCTGCTGCTTCAGAAGACGCTAAATATAACAGAGCTGACTTTTACAGCTCATCGGGGTGACATGGGGGAGTGAATCAGCGTCACTGGCCCCGTTTGTGGTAGACGATGCAAGATCAGTGAATCACAGTGAGATTACTGCGCTTGTACATAGAGTCGACGCCAAAAGTTTAGACGACGATATGTCTAAGAAAACCTTGAACTTCCCAGAAATTGGTGACTGTAGTCCTTCGAACGGAACAGTACATGTTGTTGGCGCGTTTTAGAACATGCAGGAAATATAAATTCAGGGCTGCCTGCCGAGGCAGCGGGAATATGCAGCTTTGTCTTGCATTACGTGGTCCATAAGTATTTGACGCTGACTGTACATCCAGTGACTGCCGCTCAGGACCCATTTTTCAGCGGAGCTGTAAGCTTGATACGGTTTTAGTAACGTTGCTCTGTACATTGATATCAAACGCCTTCACACTGCTGGCATATTCACACATCAGAACAGGCACTTTAAATGTGACTACGCGTTTTCTTGCGTCCCGCCTTGTATTCTTTATTGAAGTATCATCAAACTTAACTATGGCCAGCAAACACTACAGAAAGAATAAAGCAATGAACGTACATACGCGGTTTCCAAGTGTTCCCCAAATAAATGCTCGTGGCCGTATACTAGTGCTTGGCGGAAACATTGTTAGCAAATGTCATCAATCCCAGTTCACGAAGGTTCCGGTAAGTACGTGGAACAAGTTCCAAAACATGAGTTAGTTACCGAGCGGAGCCAATGTGGAACAAGAATACGAGTGTACTTGTGCACTTTTAGCTGTAGATCCATTAGAGGCCACGTTGCTAATACTCATCCGGATATACATATTGCCACGTTCTACAGAAGTACTTAAACTAGCAAATACTGCACCGGCGGAGAGACGCGCTCAAGACTGGGAAGATGGCTGCCAAAACAGGAACAACTACTCCGAGCGAGAGCGCGCACTGTCCCAGAACATAATCTTCCATTCTTGTGTATTGCTGGCTCGCGCTTGCCGTACCTGGTGAGCAGGTGGCAATAATATTACTTAAGCGGGAACAGTGATAACTTATTTTATAATTAACCTATAGCGTTCACGTTAGCAGAAGAAAATAATTTTATTTCTGGTGGGGCATCACACGAGGTAAAGTATGGCCAAATGCTTGCTTTAAATGTGCTGCTAAGAAGGAGAGCTTCCACTCCAGAATTATTTAAGCCTCCTTGTCTCGGACACGCTTTATCTGGCTCGGATCACGAGCGGGCTCCGTATTGTTTCAATCCGACTTAAGACGCGGTAGTCTTCAGCCGATTGTACCATTGTCACGATGCGTAATCCTGAGTTCTGTCGTGGGGAACTTCGTAGTAGCGACCTTTCCTGCAACGTTGCTTTTATGGGACACGGGCACGGCGTCTTTCATCTTTCTAGCGTTCATCAGCGTCTGCAACGCTCCAATAAAAGGCGCTTCCCGCGATCACCGAAACGCGCGTTTGACGTTACATTTTCGCGAGGTCGCAATTTCCTTCATGTGTACAATACTCCATGTTGGACCCATTAAACCTCCTTGGTTGGACCTAAATGTTGTAAGAGAGGGCTTTTTCTGTTGTAAGAGAAGGCTTTTATTTTGCCTTCGCGAAATATTTCTACCAAGATTTCATAGAAAGTGTTCTCTAAGATTTGCTTTGCGTCACCGGTACATCGAATTCGTACGGTTCAGATGTGTTCGGTTCGAAGACGACAGGGCGAATTAACAAAGACCAAGGGAGAGAACTACACAGACGCAGCGCTTTGTCTGTGTGGTTGTTTCCCTTGATGCCCACTCTGGACGGACACCGCGATCTCCTACTCCGACAGACCGTCAGACTTCTCTTAAGCGACAGCTACCACCAGCGCCGCCGCCAGCACCGCCTAATGCATCACAATCGGAGAGCCGAAAAGAGCCGAAAAGCGGTGGCGGATGTCGCGTGGCCCTCACTGCCACCACTGCGCACTCATAAAGAGCCGATGCAGAATGCCCCGCAATGTGCTTCATCGTCCACAGATGATTGCCGCGACAAAAACCTACAAGTCCTCGCTGTGTTGAGGTATCTCATGATCACGATGCGCCCTCTCCTCAACGGTATGACAACTCGGTCAGCTCAATGCACTCTGCAAGTTCTGGATTACTTGGAGTCAGTCCTTGCAAGCCTTTTTAACATCTCGCAGAGGAACCGATGTCAAATATTTCTCGGCTGTGACTGTCTGTGCGTGTACGGTGAACACTGATGTGTGTGCGCATATTACTTACTCCCTCTTTCCTCCTTGCTCTCTCTATTCTTTTTTCGCATAACGCGACGTCCCACGTTGCCGTCATCACAATACATCGTCACTTGGTCAATGGTAGGCCGATCACGGAGGCAATGCGAAACAAGGTAAGGTGCGAAAGCTTGAAAACTCCCGGATTCTGGAGGCAGTGCAAAATCATGTTAGGTGCAGAAAGCTTTTGGAAGTGGGCGGGGGAATGAGAAAAAAAAAAAGAAGAGCCCACTTAGAGCACTATGTGCTCAACCATGAGAGCTGCATGAGGCAAATGTGGCACCACTCTCATATAAAAAAATGGCTTGGTGAAAAAGATGACGATGTTTAGAATAAATTCTTAACGATTTAGGGTACTATACATACCCGGTAGTACGGGACAGCAGTAAGCCGTCCCGCCACTAAGCCCACCCGACTGTGCGCTTGGAAACATTGTTGACGACTGAGAGCCCCATACGTTTTCTACTAGGGGACATCTGTGAGCCGTCCCTTCTGCGAATAAGGACACAAGGGAGAAACGACTACCAGTTTTAGTGGCCTAATGTTTAACAGATACAACTGGATATGTCAGTACCACCTTATGCGCTTCTATCGCCATTGTTTCTCAAGCCAATCATGAGGCTTTCCGTTGTGTGCACGGTTAAAATTTGTCGCAAACGCCAAACAAATCACGGTTGATCTACATTTCCGGGCACACGCATAGTCTTTTAGAAAAGTGCCTTACAGGCAGTGAAGCTTGCTGGGCAAGATGGTGATTCACGATCGCAAAAATACCGCGAACACAGGCTCGTAGCCAGGGGGGGGGGGGGGGGGTAAGAGGGATTTCGATGGAGGGGTGTGTTTTGCAGAAGATAGATAATGGAAATGTGTTTTGCTCAAATAGTCAAGACCTCCAGCAAGTCCCCCTCCCCCCAAAAATTCCTGGCTACGGGCCTGCGCGAACATATAGCACGGGACGAGGAAGGAACACACACGACGACACGAACGCGCGAGTCGTCCTGTGCTAGTACTTTCTCGCTGTTTCTACCGTCACCGTTACCTTATAGCAGGAGCTGGCAACCTGCGGCCCGCGAGGCAGTATTATGCGGCCCCCGGCACGACGTCAGAAGCATCCCCCCCCTGCCCCGCCCTGCGGCCCCTCTAAGTAACCAATGATGAACACCTCCAGGGCCTTCTTCGTCTGTGGGTGAACAACCTAGATGCTGGATGTAGACATTTGCGAGTTGGCTAGGAATGTCCCGCACCAAAAAGTCCATTGAAAAAGCAGTTTTCTTTTCTTTTTTGGCTTGTAGCGTATGTTTATAATATTCAACCTTGTGACATACGGGCTGAAATAAAACATTACTTCTATTCGAGTTCTGTACATCATTATTGTCAATCCGACGAATTTTTTCTCTTTTCCTGCAAAGCCCCGTGAGTACTTTACATACAGTCCTACGAGGCATATTGAAAGATAAAAGTTTGTCTTTCCTGATTAAAACATTTTGTTCGGCTGAATATGGAAGTCAGAATCTGGGACAAATTTTTTCGGGACGTTCAAGTTTTTTATTCAGAACCAGTGACATAAACATGTCTCTGTGAAAGAAAAAAACATTGGACTATCGTCAACACGCTCGACGCTGTACTTATGTTTCCTGAGGTGTCGCGTAGAATTTAGGCCATGGTACAAGGGCTTTTGGCTAACGTCAAGTGTAGCGAGGCACAGCATCCACTAAACTGTCACCACTTTGCCTAAACACACCAGCACCTACATAAGCAAATTCTTTTTATAGACAAACGCCTACATAGAGCACTCTCCACATGATTTAGCCCCAGGCTTAGAGAGACACGTGTCCGTGGGGTGGAGCAATACCAACGCCCTTTTACGTCACGTGAGAGTGTGCAGGGCACGGAGAAGAACATCACACAAATGGGACATGGTACGAATGGGAAGCGCAGCTTTCTAGCCCAGGCCTGGAACATCAGCTACGACCGATCTTCCATATATCCTGGATACATGACCAGCCATGTGTCCATGGACGCATGACTGGTCGTCATGCATCTATTTTACTGATCCAACGAGCTGAGAAGATGACCAGCACCAGTGGGGCCTTAGAATACGGGCACCGCCCTGCCGGGCAAGCTCTGTTTTAGGGGTGAAGCTCCTCATAGCATCACCTGGTCGGTCGTCGCTCCATGCGGCGTGTCCCCGCCGTCGCGTCTCCCGTATCATTCAATAGATGGCGCTGTCCCGTAGAGATGCATGCAAACTGCAGTTGGGTGACGATATACTAGATGGCGCTGTCCCATAGAGATAGAAATAAAAAATTAATAAAAAATAAAATAAAAAATAAAAAATAAAGAAATAAATAAAAAAATAAAAAGTAAATAAAAAAAGAAAGAAAAGAAGAATAAAAAAAAGGAAAAAGGAAAAAATAATCAAAGCGGCGTATCGCTTTGATTATTTTTTCCTTTTTCCTTTTTTTTATTCTTCTTTTCTTTCTTTTTTTATTTACTTTTTATTTTTTATTTATTACTGCTGGGCGAAACCACTGAACATTTCACGGTGTAACCATGATTGCTTCAGGAGCTTCGCCCAAGCTCTTCATCATTCACCCGTGGATATGCTGTAATTTTTTCTCCAGTGTGTCGGAGTTCACAACAGGAGATGCCGCAACGGACAATGATGTCTTTGTGTATATCGCGTACAGTTGGTTGTGCCTGACAAGACGGCAGTAACGCTGCTTTGTTTTCTTTTTAAAGCGTAAGCCTTAGGCGCCTCATCAAACGCTTAAATTGACCGTCGGTATCGGCGGCGTCAACGCGAGTGATCCAAAAAATCATCATCACGTGATGACGTCACCGTATGACGTCAGTATGACGTCAGATATCACCACAATTTGTGCCGTCACATAACGTGACGTCCCATGATGACGTCATCACATTACGGCGTCGCTTGGTCAAAGGTGGGCCGATCACAGAGGCAGTGCAAAACCAGGTGACGTGCAGAAATGTTGCAATGCCTCCGGTCCTGGGGTCTCCAGGCTTTCGCCTTCAAGTCGACTTGGGTTAATGCATACGGGACCCCCTGAATTGCTTTATCTTCTCTTTGCCTCCCAGTCGTTAGCGTATTGACATGTCACGGTTTTCGTTCCCCCACCACCCGAATCTCTGTCTTCCCCACTGCTGGTGCTTGCGCCGTTCTAAACACTAACGCGATATCGTTAAAGCGCCCGTGTCGCAGAATATGTGGTGTCAACGTCGGCGTCCGTGAGCGAAAGAACCCGATGGCTGCCAGGAATAAAAGTCAGGGTTCGAGCCGGAATTGAACTCAATCTAGGCCACAGATACCAACAGCGGCGAGGGTGATTCAGTGCTGCCACTCACCACACGGTTAGTATCACGTACTCTCAGCCTTGGCTCTGGTGAATACACCGATGTTTCAGGACACTGGATGTTTATGAGTCGGAGGCCCAACAACGCTATCACGCTCTACACTAAAAGGCAACGCTTAATGTCCTTCAAGCTTTTGTCGTCGTCATCGTCACCATCAGTTAGAACACTTTTTCGAAAGCCTATCCCTAGGCATACTAATACGTGGTGTCACAAATACACATGCAAATTTCATATCGTGGATTGGGGCGTCCCAAAATGGGCACGATGCACCATGTGGGCAGTGGTAATGTAGCGCCCAGAGAGTGGCCACAGAGGGGGTAAGCGTAACCCCGACACGAAGCATCTGCAACGTAACTTCCTCTCGGATGGTTAAACTGCCAGGGAGGTCTGACACACATGGGGGTGGAACAGCTCGTGTGTGCACACTCGTATGTACCTAACACAAGAGGATCTATTGAAGCCTGCTTTGTTAACTCATCGATTTACGACCTGCTCTTTGTATCTGCGGTGTATTAAAAATGTTTCTTCACACTCTGTTACATAATCACCCTTCTAGCCGAGAGAATAAATTGAACCACACAGAGGATGAAACGTGAGCTCGCGGAAGTGGCGTGCAAATTAAACCAACGTTTGGAGCCTGCCTGCGCAACTTCGAGTCAGAGACCACGGATGAATGCCTTAGTGACGTGCCGTGGAAGATTTGCAACACTGATTGCGAAGTTTATGAAGTGCCATTACTCTGTAAAAATTCACGCAATGAGAGTCACGTTGCCAGTGCGAAGTCTTATCGATCTGTAAGCTTCGCGCTCGGAGTGCTCAATATTCCAACATTTTCGAAAGTGACCTAAAGTAAAGCATTACGCAATGGTGTAAACACGCGTGAACGACAAGGAGCACTGGTTCAAGGTCAGAGGACGAGCATGTTTCAAGCGACCGGCTTGAATTGCGACATTTGCATTGGCGGAATGGCTTTTCTGCTCTACCGATATCGCATTTCAGAAAATTTGCACTCTCCAGTGATGAGACTACCGCTGCAGACATGTGGTGCGCAGTATGCTTCAGTAAGATGTTCGCACGCGACAATCATTAGTGATTGAACATCACTTTGTTAAGATGAAACGTGAAGGTCAGATGAAAGTTCCGAAACAAGTTGACCTCCTGGGCCTCCTACGGGTCCCTTATTTGTTATGAATCATTAGCACTTGCGTATGCTTTGGGGTATTTACAAACGTGAAGTTCTGCGTAAGCACCGCCCGGCATATTCCTTACGTAAGAAAGCAAAAAAAGAAAGAAAATAGAAGAGATTGAAACTTTACCCCTGAACATTTCGTATAAACTAGCAGTGACTATTGGTCATCCAGGCCCGCCACAAGAAACGCGTCCCGTGAGGAGAACACAAAAGGAAAGTCGGCTTGGCTTTGAGGTAGAATACTTGTCTGCCCCACCAGAGGGGGGGGGGGGGGGGGGGGAGTGCTTGGGTTCGATGGCCGCTCAAACCTTGATCCTTTTTTTTTTTCATCCTCTCTGCAGCAATACAACTCGCTTAAGAGAGTTCTGAAAGGCATATATATTGTCGATTGCAGTCTGTATTGCTTTATGCTTCAAAATTCCTGTAAATTTCTGCGGCTTCAGTACCGGACTTTTCTTATATGTCTGTAATAATTTCTGAGGCTTTACGTGCCAGACGCCCAACCTGATCATTAGGCACGCCGAAGAAAGGTGCTCCGGAATAATTTGAGCCACCTGGGGTTCCTTGACGTGCCCCTAAATCGAGGTACACCGGTGTTCTTGCATTTTACTCCCATCGAAATGTTGTCGCTGCGGCCGGGAATCCAACCCGCGTCCTTGCCAACCTCAGCAGTGCGACACCTAGCCTGCTGAGTTATCACGGCGGGGTTGTTATCGGTCTGCGTGTGTTGACTAGCTTTCAGCGTTTTTTTGCGACACCTCTGTAGCGAACATTGAACACTTTGTTTACTTGAGCTCGATTTACATTCTATAACGTGGAACACGTGGTTTATTTAAAAGTTTTCTTTTCGAAATTTGTGTGAGATTACACTGTGTTCGAGTGCCCTTTTTTGATTTCGGCTGTGAGCTTTCAGATTCTCGCGCTCGCTGATTACCGCGTTCTTGTCAGGTTCGTTTTGATCAATGCCTTTTATTGCACTTTTCATGTATATATTCGTTTTACGTAAAATCAAATAGCCCGTGCTGCCGCGTGCAGCCGACATCTGTTATGTATTTTATGCCTGTAAAAGAAATAAGGATGACCGGAGCTCACCTATACACAGCTCAATCTGTACAGTGACAAAACGCACGTAGTTCATATAACAAACGCAGTGAAAAATATTATTGCTACTGGAAAGCAAAAATCTGGCTACTGATGAACCTGTGTCCTCTCTCCATGATTTTTCTTCAATCAGAGACGGGCACAGAGGAAGTTTGCCGAAACTCCGACTGTTGGCATTGCTTCAGAAGTTCTCAAAAGTGGACAAAAAACCGATAGGTACTGACTAGTCAAAAAGCAGCACAGAAAATATTTGAACTCACGTAACTTTATTTCTTTTCGCTCTGGGCTTCGGGTACGTGAAATTATGAAAATAATGTCTCCGGCACTTTTCTACTATCGCTACTACGCCGTTATTCACAAACCTTTCCCACTCGGCAATCTAGACAAATAACGGGATAAAGTTCGTGAAGCCAAGAGCTGGACTGCCGACCGAAACCTAAACGAACGTTTATTCAACGTGAACGACTACTTTTTCTTTGATCAATTCTTCTGTCTTTGGCCTCGCCGTGAGAGAATACACTAGTGAACGATCGAAATCCCTCAATGAGGGCCCCTTGAAAAGCACCGTATTGCCGTTTCAGTTTTGACTGTGATCACGAAGTTAAAAGCAGGCGCCGCTAGTAAGCTTTCGGTTTTGCTTTGCCAATCTTCTTCCAAACATTTCATTATAAATAAAAGAAGTGGTGCACGAGGATGGTTTGGTGGGCTAGTTGGTACTGCATCATGAAATGTTACAGCACTCACAGACGGCGACCAAGGAAGAACATGCAAGACATCGCACTGAACTACAAGTGATGCTTTATATCTGAATGGACAAACTTAATGGCAATGACAACACTCTTACGCCAAGCACCGAGAAAAATAAAGTAAGAATATGACACTCATCATTATGCACTCTGCCTATGCTTATCAGCGTTGAAAAATTCTATCTCCTTCTTTTGAGAGCGTTACGGGAGGAGCGCTCACGCGATTTTCCTCGTCGCGATCACTTTCGTAAGCTTCTATTATTTCTCGGGTCAGCTTGTCCTTCCCTTTCTTGGTCACCGAACACTGTCCGAAAAGCGGCTCGCAGGCACGACTTCTGCAGTGTAACGACCTGAAACGTCAGTCTTGCCGAAAGGATTCTTGTGCTCCCTGAGCCTGTCGTGTCGGCAAAAGGATGAGTGTCATATTTCTACTTTATTTTTGTTGGTGCTTGGCTTAAGAGTGTTGTCATTGGCTTGTTAAGCCCCTATAGGTTTGCTCCTTCAGAGATAAAGTATCAGTTGTAGTTCAGCGCGATGTCTTGCGTGTTCTGCCTTCTTCGCCGTCTGTGTGCGCTGTAACCGTCTGTGTGCGCTGTGGCGCTTTATGCTGTTGCATCCTTGATTTTTTGTTTCTTTTGGGTTTTTTGCTTCGGAGCCCTTACAGCGATTAAAGCTGCTTGATAACGTATTGTGTCTTGTATTGTGTAAGACACTCTGACTTAGACGTAGAGTGTAAGTCAAAGTGCGGCGGAACAGTCACCAGGGGAATTTAGGAGCTAAAATTAACGTGGCGTGCTCTATTCGTGTGCTGAATGATAATTACCATGTAGACAGTCGATTATTTACTCTTTAATCGTTAATACGACTCGCGTAGATATTTATGCCGGTATAGGCTGAAAGAGTGAAGTCGCGAACATCATATCTATATTTCAAAATGTTATTCGGAAGTCTTGAAATTTGTCGCCATGGGAAAATTCCCTATGGGGCGAAATGTAAGCAACCTCAAACTGCTCGGAGACAGCTAAATTTGGCACCGACCTTATTATAATTATCTTTCATAATGTCGTGCCTTCACTAACGTAGGGTTTCATAGACCTGCATCTCACCATCAAATCATTACGTTCAAAGTTCACTTATGTCAGGCGCAAGAAGACGGGACAAACAGGCAAACGATAACCATAGCCACGCGATGCATCTCCTTGCATTGACGCCAGGAACCGCCACTATCTACAGAGAGAGGCGAACAGAACTCCGGGAACGTAGTGCCTGTGTCTGGGCTAGTAAACTATTCAAGTCCATGTGATTACTTTGTCTTTTTCCTTACAGCCGAAATCCTGCTTTGTCCTTCCGCATTATTGCAGACTTCCGTGCTTGCGACACCATAATAAAATGTTGTCCCCTCAATCCGCAAAAGTAGCAAAGCAAAGATATATCCCCTCAATTTGGAACCGGAATTGGAATGAACTTTTTGTTTGCTATCATCAGAATTCCGACTAAACAACTCTAAAAAAAGAAGAAGGGTAAAAAAAGAGACAGTGTCGCAAATGGTTGTGCAACTTACCGAGTTATCCCCGCTTTTTCTTAGCGTAGCCTTAATGAAAGGAAAAAAAAGTAAGTTAGGAGAAACGAAGTCGAAAGACAGTCCTAACCATCTGGCACTGCTTGATCGCGGCCAATAAAGCCCTGCTCTTTTGCCAGTGCGTCGCAATTTATTATTTTAATCCCGACGTGACAACTTCTGTAACTTGCCCCGCAGAATGGGCGCCGACAAAGCTCTGCACTGCAGTTTGTACTCAGTTATGTTCTCTTTCTCTCTCGCTCAGCAAGATCCTAGGAAGTAAATTCTTGTGCCGCTTCTGTGCACGACACAATAATTCACAAAAAGCCAGGCACTGTACAGCGACTACAAGAACATGTCGAGCAACTCCGCTTCCGGCTTCATTTCCTGATAGTGCGAGCTCGTTTCTGTTCGGGCACGGAGCCAGCTTGGGTCATCGTTCACGATCGGGCATTCACTATCGAAGCAAGATGCAAAGCAGGACAACCACGCCGAAACGAGAGAACTTAAGTCTCTGTCCTCTGTTTCGCATAAAACTGAGATTTATTTCGCGTTGCGTAACAGTGTACACCACTTCAATAGTTCCACCGACAACGCGAAGTTTTTTAAAATCAATGATGGACTTTCAATTTTGTTCTGATTCGAATTTTCTTTCCCCTGGTTTTAAGTTGAGAACGATACATAACAGAGTCGCGTTGTCGCATTGTCCAAAGTTTGCAGGCGTCGTGTAGCGGACGAACTCAAAGTTTCGAGCACTCATTCTTGAAGCTACTGCAGTGGTGAGCATCGTCTCCTCATTACCATATTTTGCAGCGACACTGCGCGACATTGTCAGCCTACGCGGCAATGTACGCGTGCAATGTTGAGCGAGAACCAGAGCCTCAGTTTCCTCTCAAAACACGTCGGCCTCGGCTGGGCGTGGCAGTGATAGAACGGTGCATGTCGCTGCCATAAACTTAAAGTAATGAAAGGAATTTTCCGCCGATCGCACGCCTTCATCAGCGGTATTTAGGTCAGAAAGCGTTGTTTTTTAGTGTCAGGTTGAAAAACGCCGTAATGGCTGAAGGAGGAAAAAATTCCAGCAGATGTCACGCATTGTGACAATCAATTTGATGCGAAGCAGCCAGCGAATAGCTGATTATGCCTCATTTTGAGCAATGTTTTAATAATTAATAATAGTTATAATAAGTTCAGTTGTGCTCGGGACTTGCTTACCAGGCTCGTTGACTAAAGGGTAGCTCACTGTCTGACGTAGGGCCAGCACTCCCGTTTAAGCACAGACGTCACTTTCATGCAAAAGAAGCGCAAACAGCGCTCATTGGCGTACTCCTGTGGAGACGCGCAAAGCTCGGCTATAGCTTGTTGAGTCACAGGAGTAAATGTGTTAGTGCTTGTGTGCTACAAATAAATCCCCAACTATAACAAACGGTATGTCTAACAAACGGACTAACAACTGATTTATTTTCAAAGGAAATGCGCACACACAGACACAACCGAGGAGGCGTGAAAGCACAGCAAGACACTTGAAGGCAAACCACCAAGCTACACGCGACCATCTTTATCTGGAAAAGGAAGATCTTTGCTAGTGAAGATAACAGAAAGTGCGCTGACGCATTTGACCAGCCAAGCTTGTAAATATGGAAGGCTTCTATAATCTCACGTTTCTTTAGCGTCCTAGTTGTTGGACCGGCAACCACTCCTGTTCATTTGCCTGGTTCCTACTTCAATTTTTCCTCCTGCTTACTCTTCGCTGCAGGCATTCCGTACCAACACTTAAAATGACGCCATTGACATAAAAGCAATGGCGCAGCCACCGATAAAGTCTGCAAGGGCATCGACGTTTTTCGATCTGTCACGTAAAGGAGAGACTATAATAATAATTGATGCAGTTTTACGTCCTAAAAGCATGATACGATAATGAGAGACGCCGTAATGAAGGGCTCCGAAAAACTCGACCACCTGGGGTTCTTTAACGTCTAAATACACGTGCCTCTTACATTTCGCCTCTATCGAAATGTGGCTGCCGCGGCAGAGATTCGATCCCGCGACCTTCGGGACAGCAGCCAAGCACCACAAACACTAAACCGCCGCGGGTTGTGGGCCGTAACACTCTACGCTGTAGAAAAATGAGCATCCTCGACAGCAGGTACCGTGAGCGCCGGCTATACACTTACTTGGATGATTGCCGTCCATGGTCGCTGCAGGAATGGCTGCCAATGAACGGAAGAAGCCGTACAGCAAAAGTGCGTTACGTTGGGCTAGCTGGTCACACGTGTAC
Source organism: Rhipicephalus sanguineus (assembly GCF_013339695.2). Classification (NCBI taxonomy): domain Eukaryota; kingdom Metazoa; phylum Arthropoda; class Arachnida; order Ixodida; family Ixodidae; genus Rhipicephalus; species Rhipicephalus sanguineus. The sequence continues at coordinate 45,492,737 of NC_051185.1, read as the reverse complement.
GTAAAGGAGACAACTGCGCCAACAGGCGGTAAGCACATCGAAGAAACGCGGACGATAATTGCCGACTAAAAACTTTGACAATCTGCCTTGTATCACATGACTATTGTATAAGCGATCGACTGATTTCACTTCGCTTGGCCCGTTTTGGACAACGCAAGCGGAGATAACAGCGTGCATGCGAAAAGCGCGAGATCCTGATAGGCTCAACGCTTAGTGCTGACTTTGGCCACGTGTTTTGTGAAGAAATAGGCGGCGAGGAGGAGAAAGCTTCTGTCAGGAGGAAAGGGAAGGCAATAAAGAAACCATTGCCTTTGAACTCGGAGTAGTTCAGGAACCCTTTGGGAAAGGCTTAGTCACGTGATATGAATATCGAGATTACAGAGCTATTTAACTGAAAGCTAAGGTTTACACAGGATCAAACAGGTTAAGGTGGGGTGAGACTTTTAAAGTTAGGTTCAAAATTTGGCTACACAGCAGTGGTGATAAATGATACGGCTAAAAATTTGCAAGGAATTTTAAAGATAGACGCAAGTTGCATTGAAACTCAAAATTAGTTTTAAATGGCATTTAGGGTATTTTGTTTTGTTTTTATTTTTTTACGGATGTATTTTTTTTAGATCTACTATCTGCAGAGCCCGCAGTATTGTACAAATGTAGCTACCATTGTTTTACAGAAGTGTAACTAAAACTCTGAGCGTATAACAAAAACTACATTTGTTATGTTTTTTTAAGTTTGTCGACGTATGAAAAATGCCACTTCTGATTGTTGTTTTTATACTAAAAATACGAAGGCACCTATGCTACTGGCTCTAGTTAGTTATGTAAGTGCCACTAACTAACGTATGTGATAATTTTTGGTTGTTTACGCCTTATAGTTCTAGAGAAAGAAGTACACAGACCTCCAAAATGTTGCTTTGAGAAAAACGCGGAGACCACGTAGGGGTACATCTACATTTCCTACCAACGTGTCAAAAAAAAAGGACAAAGAAATATTTTTGGAACCACGAATACCCAGGTGTGATAAATTTTCTGACAGATAAAGAAATTTTCCATGTGATAACTGCAAAATTTCAAAATGGAATTTTTTGACCCAACGAAGTCTCACCCAACCATGAGTCCTTACGCACTTGCGAAGCTGTTCGTATTTTTTTTTTTTGCTTATTGTAGAGGAAGAGGTACTCACATTCGCATCATCTCTTTGGCTGATACCACAGGCCTCATTTTATGAGCCCGCTGTACGTGTGGGTATAATGTCCCATGATCTGGCACTTTGCGGTGCGCCCCTCTGTACGCGTCAACAGTGTTCACGTGCGCCGAGATAGACGCTATATTTACGTATATGCTTAAAAACTCTCAATACCTTTGTTAGAAGTGTAACTGTGCTACCATGCGTGCCAGATGTGCTAACACACTGGACCCTTCGCTGATTATGGCTTTGAAGTTCATTTGATTCGCTTGCTCCTTTTTCTTTATTTGTCCTGTGCTTGCGCTTTTTTAAAAATCTCCGGCATTAGCATCAGTTGGAAGTAATTACCTCGTCATTTAGTGTGTTTCGGCGTTTCTATTAGCTCCACCGTTCATTGAGCTACTGCTGTTGGTGGGAATTAGAATGCGGACGTACATCAAAGGGCTTACAGAAAAAAAAAGAACTAAGTGCTTCCCCGGCTGACTTTCCACTACACTTCGATGTTTAAGAGATCATAAAACGTGAAAAACAAATCTAAATAAATTGCGCGTTATGCCCCAATTTTCCTCTCACCCGTGTGCGAAAACTTCCAAGGCCGAGAAAACTTATCACGAGGGCAACTCGTGTTCTCGAGGCACAGCAAATTAAAACTTCCTCGTCTTGAATGGACATTCTTTTTTGTTGTTGCTTCATTTCTGTTTAATGGAAAGCTGCTGCATGTTTTCATGCATAATACTGGCAATCAATCCGAAAGCGTAGTGCCTTGTTTTAGGTAAGCCACTCGTCTGTGGGCGTATTTACCGAAGCATGGTTGATGCGTACGGCGCAGGAGCCATCCTGTCAAGCACGTGGCAGCCTCACGCCAACGGTCTTGTCCAATCGAGCGTCCGCAGCTGGCTTCGAAGCAATGCGCTATCGCGGTCGGGACGCGACGGTACGTGAAGAAGACAGTGCCGTAAGCTCGAAGGACTGTCAATCAAACCCACAGGCGCGCCCAGGGTTCTCCATTAGGGGGGCGGAGGGGGGGGGATGAGGTAGGCGCAGTTTTACCGCGCCGGCCCCTTCCCGACCCTCATCCAAGAAACGTCCCACTGAGGCCCTTACGATCAGTACCCAGCTCAAATGCGAGGTACTTGGAGGGAGGAGTGGGCGCCACGGCCCCCTCCCCCCCCCCTGGAGCAAGGGAACTGGAGGGAGGAGTTGTCCGAGATCAGCGCTTTGTGATTGCGGCTCATCGCTCTAGTAGTGTCATATGGGCAGCGTACGCGCGTGCGCAGGCATGCTCTCTCTCTTTCTCTCTCGCACACACACACACACACACACACACACACACACACACACACACACACACACACACACACACACACACACACACACACACACACACACACACACACACACACACACACACACACACACACACACACACACACACACACACACACACACACACACACACACACACACACACACACACACGCGACAGTTCTGTTTCCAGCAAAACAGGTGTAGTGGTGTGTCAGGCGGGCTTTACTATCACCGGTGACAGGCACTCGTCCGTCACCAGAAAGCACTGGAGTTCTTTGTCGCGTTGCCCACGCATCGTTCTCGTACGACTTATCCTTGCAGCTCAGACTTTTCTGGTTGGCCCAACGTCCTGTTCGACGTCGTCGAGGACGAGGTACTGTCGAACGTGCCTCCAACAGTATTCGTTCAGGGCGTCCAGTTGCGTGCGGCCGTCGACGGAAGGGCGGCAGACGACTCTCTCCTTGACGACTGCTGCGAACCGCATGAATTCGTCCATGGTTTCCGTCCTTCTCAGGCGGTCTCGTATCAAACTCGAGAGCTCGGCCTTGTCCATCTCGACCAGCTTGGCAACTTCGGCCAGTAGCGCCGGATGCCGGGTGACACGATCCAGGGCTGCAACGACGTACCTGCACGTGACCAGGGCTGCTTTATGGATAAACTCGAATTTTGTGCGCGCTGGTTACACGCCATAACAGCGAGTCTGCAGGATTACGTATGGTCGAGTTTGAGCACTTTTTGTTTAACACTCCATATTGTGAGTGCTAAACTAATTAGGCTGAAACATCTTACCACGACCACAAAGAAGTCTAGGGCACGCTTAAGGCGCGTTCACACCGAGCGCGGAACCGGAAAGCGGAGAGGCGGATCCTGAAAGCGGACGCGGATTATCCGCAAAAGCGGAAAACCCGCGGCCGCTTGTCCAGATCGCTCCCGGAACAATTTTCTCCGCGCGGAAATGTTGGCCGCTTTGGCCGTAGCCAATCAGGGCCAGAGACGCGTGCGCGCAGTATAGCGTAGTGCCGCAAGATGGCGACATCTACACCATGGATTGGTGCATTGCTCCGCCCCATCGGCGGAGCGGGCAGGAGGCAACGCGGTCGGTCTGAACAGCCGCGCGCCCTCGTTGCCTTTCCGCTTTGAAAATCCGCTTGCCCGCTTGCGTGCCCCGCGTTCGGTGTGAACGTGCCTGTAACGTGAGATGTAAAGAAAATAAGTAGTAACGCTCACGGGTTCCCTTAAGCATTCGCCTAAGACGACTCGAAGGCGAAAGCCATCAGACGTAGGTATCTGGTCACCATCCCCATCATCAAAAAATCATCGGGATTATCATCATCGTCATCACATTCTTTGATGAGGAGGATGATCTTACAGCGAGGCTGTATTTTGATAGGCGAAACCACATTTCGTCCGTCCGATGGGGACGAAAATTGCTAGCGCATATGTGACAGAGAAACACTCCCCACTGGTCCCTTAAAATTAAGACGGGTAGCACACGGACAGGTAAACAGCAAATAAGATTTCCGGGCAGATACAACCAGTAATTGAGAAGACTTTAGTGAACCACCGGGATGAATCCGTGGATAAACACCGGAGTCGCAAGTTTCAGCTTGGTTGGTTAACCACATGTACGGAGTGCTTGCGCGTTAACTTTTCATACCATTCGTGTTGAGAGAAACGGCTAGGCCGACGTTACTTTTCCCGTTTGATGAGGCATACGAAGCTTTCGCTTAATTAATTGGCGGCATTGTCGAGGAAAGGAAGAACTGAGTGTCGGTTAGAGAACAAACGGGGGTACGCTGACCTTACCTGATCTGCAAGAGGAAGATCTGCAATTCGAGCTGTTCACGTGAAAAGTTAACCGTTTGACTTCTGAGGTATCAGAAAGCATTTACAGTAAGGCTTCATCGAGTGCCGTATATAAATGGCTGGTGCACTAAGATGGGAGATTCTGTACGCACTCGGTGGGCGTTGGTTATCGAAGAACTTTGAGAACTGGAGACCCCTGGGAGGAAGCTGGGCAATCGTCTCTGCCGTGGACTAACATAGAGTTACGATATCTAGAAATGAGATGTTGAAGCACCTGATTGTTCAATTCGGTTATGAACCAGGACATCGATATTACGTGTGCTTCTGCTCACGAAAATTATAGGACTTTCGAAGGAAAATGCCAAGCCCCATGATCGATTAATTAATTTCAGTTCCACTTCAAATAAATGTCAAAATTAAACGGTTGAGCTCAGTTGTAATAAAGGCGCAGTATTTATAAAGAATTCAGTCCACGTTCTTAAATTTAGAGCCCGAAACTTGTGCGTGTACGACGATAGCATTCACTTTGTAAAACTAAGATCATTACCAACTGGTCCAATCAGCCACTTTGACACGATGAGACCATATAGCCTGATATATGAAAGTGGTTTAGGACATTATAAGCGTAGTGGTGTCGTATTCAAAATACGGGAGGACACTGTTTGTATACGTAAAGGCAACGCCTCCTATAACACAATGCCTGGAACATCAGATGCGAACGCGTTGCCCTTCCATCACCTGCTGACTTCTAATTTTGGTACAGTGACAAAAAAAGCTGTCATTGTAAACCTACCTGTCAAAAACCGAAGCCTTCAGAAGTCTAGCAGCTCGTGCGACTACACCCGAGTTCCTGCGCGTAGCCTCCTGGACAGTGAGCCAGTCCCTCGCGACGTCAGCATCCACGTGACGGCTGCCGATTACGGTCAGCAGAGTACGGTTCTGGATAATGCCCTTGGCAAGACGATGCGTCACTGTGGTAGCCTTCGAAGTGGGCCTGTGGAAAACGCTGACCCACGTGATGCTCGCGCTTCGTAAAATTGAGTCGGCCAAGCCCTCAGTGTCTTGATCGCTCATTCCGTACATCGTAACGCTCAGCTCCCTCAGACACTCGTTTCGAGGTAGGGCCTCAAGAACGAGTGACCACCATGATGAAGTTTGGTCGTAAGCTTCTGTCTGATCGTCCGACCAGACGCACATCTGGAGCTTTCGAAGTGACTTCGCGGTTTCCAGAAACTCGGCTAGGGCGAAAGAAAGTGTCATGTCGTCTCCTTTGATATTCATGATCACGGTGGTCAAGTGGTGACAGTTCGGCAGCACACTCAAAGCGGTCACAGTGAGGTCTTCTGCCCGTGAGAAATGTACCCCGGAAAATGCCTTGCACTGCAGTAAGTCAAAGTCATGTGTGAAGTGCAAGCATCCCATGGAAACTTTGTCTTCCGAGTCAGTGCTTTTGATTCTCGCGCATACGAGCGACAGGAGCTGACGCCTGTCGCCTTTGACATCGATATAGACCTTCTTCAGGTTTCCCTTCCTCCGCAGAGCCTGGAAGAAAATGGCCCACTGCGACGGATGTAGAATCAGCAACGGAAGGTTAACCTCTTCTAAAGTTTGGTTTTCGACCAAGGGAAGGACCCAGCAGTCGTAAACTGTGTGCATCCCAGGCTCACTGTAGTCTCTGGTCGAAATACTTAACTTGCGTATAACTTTGTTGCTGCTGATCACTCCAGCTACAATTGCCGTGCTTCCTTCGTTTGCAATGAATCTGCCGATAGTAAGCGTTTCGATACTTCTGTTCTTTGAAACACCTTCGAGAACTGCCGTCTGCATCAATTCGTTCGTTATGTCTATGTCCAGAACCTTAAGCAGCATTGTTGTGGCCAGGTAGACGGTTAGGGCGTACGGATATGTGTTACATTCGAGCGAACACTTATGCAAATTTAGTGCCTTTAGCGTGGACTGGCGTGAGAGTGCCGTGAAGAACGCGTCGGAAATATGTGCTTGCATTGTAAACGTACTTAATCGTAGCGTTCGCAGGGACGACGAATTCTGAAGAAGATCCGTAATTGCGTCTATAAAGGCCTCTGGAAATATGAATCCGGAAGTTAAGAGGGACGTGCACTGTAACTCTTCGATATTCAACAGGCAAGGTAGGATTTGGGAAGCAGCGTTCATGGCCCCTATTCCGAAAAAACACAGCTTCAACCTCTTTATCCCTGAAATGCCACGAATGGCGTCCAGTGTGGTCAGACCAGAGTTGTTGACGAGGGATAGCTCAAGGTTTGCTGACGAAATGCAGCGATGTGTTCTTAGCAGCCATCCAAGAAGCTCCGGGTAGTGCGGCAGCTGCAACGTATCGAAACTCTCAATGCTTGTTCTACAGCCGGAATGATCTACTAGGTGCAGCTGGCCAAGCGTGTCAGGGTGTTCTCGCAGTTCAATCTTAAAACCGAGGAGCAGCTTGTTCATGGCTGATAGCTTGTCTGCGATTTGACACGTTTGGTTTTCTGCAGCTGTGCAGTTCACCAAGTGGCCAATGGCGTCCGGATCGAAGGTTTCCATGTCGTGTCCCCGTTAGCTTGCTGTATGTCGTTTGCGGCCACTCGGGTAGCCGCAAACCAGTGGGCGCTAGGCTAGCAGTCGACGTATTCCAGAGTTCATCCTTGTGAGCTGCATAAACATAGTGCTTAATGAATGCCGACATGATATTTTTCGCTTAGCATTATTTTTGCCAAGTCATGTTTAATGACACACGTAGCTCCGTCCCTCTAATAATGCAGGTTAGGGCGTCCTAATTGGCTCACTATAACACAAATTACTGCGAACACAGGCCTAAATGACAGATCTTGTTATGTATGTTGTTCTTGTCATTAGCTCACTTTCTCTTGCTCGCCGCACTTTGGAAGGCTTACGGAGGAGGCCAACAACCAGAGCCTAACTGGGAGGGTTAAACCTAATGCGCGCTTTGACGTTTTGATCACGTGTAGGGCCGACACAGTAGGCTTCAATCGCATCGTGCAAGGCTTCCCTCTAACTTTTTCCTTCCTCCATGGAGTCGACTCATGAGTTAGTTTGTCGGCACACGCACCCTTGTCCAGCTGGAGATAACTTCGGAAAACAAAACATCAATGGTCTTTCGTTTCATCATCATCATCATCAACCTGACTACGCCCACTGCAGGGCAAGGGCCTCTCCCATGTTCCGCCAATAAACCCAGTCCCGTGCTTTATGCTGCCACGTTATACCCGCAAACTCCTTAATCTCATCTGCTCACCTAACTTTGTCTCCCCCTAGCGCTTCTTGGCTTCGACTAAGATGTCCTTAACACCCGTTTGTTCCCTGACCCACTCTGCACTCTTCTAGTCCCTCAAAGTTACACTTATCATTTTCCTTTCCATTGCTCGCTGCGTCGTCCTCAGTTTAAGTTGAGCCTTCTTTGTAATCCTCCAGGTTTCTGCTCCGTTGGTAAGTACCGGAAAGATGCAGCTTTTCTATACCTTCCTCTTGAGTGACAGTGGTAAACTAAAATTCATGATTTGAGGATGCTTGATTTGATAATCGCTGAATACCGAGTGTCCGATAAAGGGACAGGAGCACCATTCCTGAAAACATCGCAAGACCCTAAGGATGGTTCAGATAACTTTAGGCTTATACAGCAGCGCTTGCTGTTTGCTGAAAGTATTTAATGTGGAAGAGATGCAAAACTACCACTTGTATAGTGTAGCTCGAGTACGTTTATTACTCACCTACACGCTGAGCATGAGGGGAACATCGGGTCCCTCGTCTGCGGTGGCGAGGAAGGTTCGTTGACTGCTACTCAGGGACAAGACGCCAATCACACTGCTTGTTGTTATTGTTCTTGTTGCTGTCCTCTGACAATGGCTCATACCCAATGCAGGTGGTTGGCCGAGCAGTGGTGGGATTTGTCCATTATGTTCTATAAGGTAACATTCCTTGATGCTATAGTTAATAAATATATTGTTCTGTATTGCCAATTATTGAATTAAATTGAACACAACTTTATTCAGTCCCGCGGAACGCGACGGGGTCGCACACTCGGCTCAGTTGCACGTAGGGACCGGCAAGCCGTGCCTACGGGCCACCTCGAAGGTCCGCTGGACAGCCCCTTGCCAATGCCCAGTAATGAAATATTTAAAACAGACAGAATTTAGCAAGATATCCTCTTAATCTCTTAGTGTCAATGATAAATGCCTCAATGGCAAAGAGATCATCTCTTTGGCTGTATTTCAAAGTAGCGTCCCCAAAAGAAACAATAACTGGTTTTTTTTACCCGCCCACGGTAGTGTAATGGTTATAGTGCTTGACTGCTGAACCGAAGGTCACGAGATCCAATTCCGGCTGCGGCGGTCGCAATTTCGATGGAGGCAGAAGTGCTTGAGGCCGTGTACTCAGAATTAGGTGCACGTCAGAGAACCCCAGGAGGTCGAAATTTCCGGAGCCCTCCACAACGGCATCTCTCGTAATCATATCTTGGTGTTGGGACGACAAACCCCAATAATTATTGCTGGTTCTGTGAATTCCAGGCTCAGCTTTCGAAAAGGTGGTACTAGAATTATTTTTCTTGAATTCGTGAACCAGCGAAAGCATCGAAAGAAGTGACTAGTCGTTTGCTCTTGAGAACATATCAGCGTGGTTTATCCAATAAGGCGAATTGGCCAAGAATGACCGGTGGTACGACAGCGCATGGAGAATTAGAACACATAGCACGGCAAACTCAGATATAATTATTTCGAAAAAGACAAATCTCTGAGTGAGAGAAGCTGCGCATGACTAGGTGATTTGTTTATTTGGTGTGGGCGAAAGAAAGTTTTCTAGCGCATTGTGTGCCACAGAAATTGAGCACATCGCGCTACTTAGCGCTTATTCACTAAAAATGATGGAACGAACGCACGAGCGAGAAACACCAATTAATTTTTCTGGACGGACGTTTAGGATTTTGTTGCAGGGTGTGCGATCGGCCGAGGTTTTGAATTCCTCTGTGTCCCCTCTGTGTCGTGCGGTAAACAGCTTCGCTGGTCATCTAGCTGCAAAAAGTGGCATGGTTGATTGGTTGTTCCTCATATGCTTGGCGCAAGAGTGGAACGGCTCATCCAATCTGTTTTATAGCAATAACCTATACACCAAAGACTTCGTGCCTCCAAATATTTCGAACGCATTTTCGTCAAATTGGTGAGCTATATCGAATGACCAAATCATTGTTTCCGAACCACTGGCAAGGAATCATCCCCATGGCATGGACAAGTTCGCATTTAACCGTGCTAATGTTGAATCGCTACAAACGAGCGAAGTCGCCGATGCGGTCGCCGACTGCCTGTGTTAGCGGTGCAAAGTCTTTAGCTAGACATGCAATTTTAACACACAATCTTCCGAAATGACTTGTTTACCTTGTAATAGAAGACATTGTGCGGAGTTTATATGATTTTTTTTAAAGCCACGAAAACTTCTCTTAAAGAACACTTATTTGTGCAGCACCTAAAACAAAACAATTTTTGCACAGCTGCACTTGCTATGGCTAATGATGAGCCCTCACCGAGGTTACCATATTTCGTTGGCCCAGCCATCATAGGCTTGTTATTCTATAGCAGGCGGGGCAGCACTTTCGACGCTCTGTAGCGCGAGCTCATGAACCATGCGTGTTTTGTTCGCGAACAACGTGAATATTAAATAAGCGGTGACCGTTACATATCAACAGCGCACAGGTAAAATCACGCGTAGTGATGACAGCCTTGTTTACACTCATCCCTCAGGCGATGCCTAAGTCGGCGCGTAGTATTTCGATAGCGCAGCCCTTCATTCCAGTAGCGGATCACGTTTACCACAACGCGAAGATGATTCAGTGCACCACAAGTGACAGCACTCGCAACCCTTAAACGAGAACACATCCACAACACACCGCAACACTGTCGAGGGCTAGCTTGCCGCGCATACGACGAGAACACCACGCCGAGCATTGACACAGCTTGGGCACGAGCACATTTTTTTGTTGTGGGTGCTTTCAGACTTTTGCGTATTCTTATGACATATGAACGATATTACGTTTCTCCTGCCGCAGTTGCCGTAGTCGTCACCGTCAGGACCATTTACACTAAAATAAACTGTTAACAATTGATTTCTTTAGCGGACTATTTGCTTACGCGCATGCTGACCATTCGTTCGAGGCCGCCACTGCACCGGAAAGTTCCATGGGAGTAAACGTCGCTCCCTATGGTGCGACAGTTGCTCCCTCATTTTGCCCACGGCACCCTCCTCTTGCAGTTAATCCCTCCACGCACTAACTATCTGTTGTGGAGGCTAAATGCAGCACTTACTCCCATTTCGCACCTTTGCGGCTTAGAGTGCACGGCTTCACGCATCGAAACACAGCGGACACACGTAGTTGGCTAAGGTTGGCAGATTAAAACTGAATACTACCGTCAAATCTAGCAAGCGTCTCCGGAGCTGGCAACGTTCGTATCGTTCCATCATGGCGGCACACTGGCGGTCATGGGTTTCAATGCATAGGCCCTATGGAGAGCTTTTTCTCTAAAGGTAGTGTATTAATTAAATGGTGACTAAGATGACTGCGCTTGCTTGCTTAGTCTTTATGCAAGATGTTTACCCACTACGAATACTTGGCTAAGAAGCCAGCAGTTAGAGGAAGGGTGGAGTGTTAGGACAAGTGCCGACGCAGAAGCTATTTCAAAAAAAAAAAATGTGAATTTTTCCTTTGCCTTGCCTATGTTTTAATGTTTTCATTTACATTATTCGCCGGCTTCTGGCCAATATCCCACAGTGGGTAGGAGATGGTTCTAAGTAGCCAGCCAGCCAGCCATCCAGCCAGCCAGCCAGCCAGCCAGCCAGCCAGCCAGCCAGCCAGCCAGCCAGCCAGCCAGCCAGCCAGCCAGCCAGCCAGCCAGCCAGCCAGCCAGCCAGCCAGTATGCCAACCAGGAAGCAAGCGAGCAAGCGGGAGTTTCGGTAAATGTAAAAAATTTCGCCAGAGACAACTTCGCGCCACATGCTTCGCATAACATCGATTCCCACGGTACGCGAGATCTGCCGAATATTTTTTTAGCGGTGCGCCGGCTATTATGAGTTTAGTCCTTCGGCCGGTTCCAGCTTGTTGCGCCTGCAATACTGACGGCTTTCTGGTTTAGAATCTTTTGAAAGGTGACCCACTTGTTACTATCTCCTTTATTGCTCCCCCGTACGCGATTACGCCTGCTTTCGTGCAAGCGCTGACTGACACAAACGATGCCGTTGTGGTTGCGTTTCCTGTTTTGGGGACTCACAAAAACCGCTTCCGTCTCGTTGGCGACAAAACGAAGGATTATTATCGGCTCCGGGCTTGTTTTAGTTTTCCGGACGCACTCACAACAACAACAGTTTTCTTCAGTGCGCTCACCCGCGCAGTTTGCTATCACTACGGAAGTGCGCGCCGGTTTCAATGCCGCAAGTGAGTCTAGCGGCGATTCCCCCGAATCGCCGCTCGACTGCCGAATTAGAATCTGATTCGGTAAATGTCAGTCCGTCATACCAGGAGTTACTTACGAGTTAAGACTGAGCGGATGAGTGAGTGACATCTCAAAAGCGTGCGCGGCGAGACGATGCTGACTGGTTGAAAAGTGGCTTTTCTCCCCCCGTGTTTCCAATTAACCCCACTTCGTGCACTTATTTTTGTACGTCTGTGAGCTACACAGACGCCTATTTCGACGTACAACTTTTTAACAGTCGTATAGGTTTTTTTAAATTTATCTCGCAGTTACGAATAAACCATGCATACGTGACAACACAAATCTCCTTTTTGTCACTTTACGGTCACCCAGAAAGAATTCAGACAATTTTTCTTCTTAAATAGATTCGCCTGAACAATTGAATTCAGCAATAAAATATTACATTTTTGGGACGCATTTCGCGAAAAAAAATCAAACCCCAAAGGTCTTAACAGTGCAACGGCGATGCGTGAGTTTAGACAAACGTATTCAATTCCCTTACAGAACGAAGAATTAGTGAACTGGTTTTTGTCAACATTTACACAAACCTTGACATCACTCCTGCGGAGATTAGTGTATTCAGCGAAAGAGGTGTCTTGGGAGTCCACGCAAATTGTGGCATCACTTTCTCAAGGTTGCCAGAACGCACTGCAGTTCTCATGGCATTGCCCACGCGTCGTTGTAAAGTGACAACTCCCTGCAGCTCAGAGCTTTTCCGTTTGTGCGATGCCCTCTTTGACGTCATCGATGAATAGGTATTGTCGCACGTGCCTCCAACAGTCTTCGTTCAAGGCATCTAGTTGCGTGCAGCCGTCGTCGGAAGCATGGCAGACAACTCTCTCCTTGACGACTCCTGCCAACTTCATGAATCCGTCCAAGGTTTCCAATCCTCGCAGACGGTCTCGTATCAAGTTTACGAGTTCTGCTTTGTCCATTTTGACCAGCTCGGCAACCTCGGTTAGCAGCGCCGGATGCCGCATGACACGCTGCAAGGCTCCGCTGACATACCTGCACCAAAAGAGTGTTGTTTTTTGGCAGGAGATATTTAGTAAAGCGCAGTCCTTAGATGCCTCATCAAACGCGAAAACTAACCGCCCGCGTCAACACCTGTGACGCAAAAAAAATCACGCAATGTTGTCACCTTCTGACGTCATCATGACGGCACAGGTCGCCAGCATTTGGGACGGCATCATGAAGCCACTTTGACTCACATAATGTGACGTCACACGATGACGTCATCACATGACTCCACCTAATCAAATATGAGCCTATCTCGGATGCAATGTAAAAGCGCTTAAGTTGCAGAGAGCTTCCACTGCCTCCGACGTCGCGGGTTTTTGGACTGGAGGTTCCTCCGTTCCCAGCTGTCCCTGATCGCAGAGGTTGTGCAAACGTGGTCTTTCAGCGCCCCCGATCCCGGAGGCAGTGCAAAAACCACGTGTGGCGCAGAAAACTTTCCATGGGGGGATTAATACAATAGACTGAGAATAAAATGAAGGAAGTGAGTTTCGGCTTCGAGTCGTCTTAAAAAATTTATGAGGGACCTTGTGAGTTTCTTCTCTCACGGGAGATGGATACGACAACAGCGAGCCCATTGGGCTACATACTGCCGAATTTAAACACTTCTTGCTTACGCTAGCTTATGTAAGTGCTAGACGAATGGGGCTGAAACGTGTGATGACGACGTTAAACTGAAGTAAGGGCCCCGTAGCATGCGATGTAAAGAAGAAATAAATGGTGGCTTTCACAGTGCATCGACGACAGCAGTTTCAATAAGATGCCATACTATAGTTGGCTTGCATTCTTGTTCGATATCTAAGAGGAAATAGTGAACTGAGCGGGCCTTGTGATGTCTACGAACCAGAGACAGAATTAGCAAAACTTCCAGTTGGTAAGTGGTCATCGCCATTGCTCAACAAGCTTCGTTAATAGGATTTCCAGTATCACATAAGGCTCACGTTTTCTTATGACCTATTCTGACGTAAGTAGTTCTGTGAATACGGATCCGTAGACGCGCTTCCCTCCTCGAATAACTGAACGATTTCCCCGAGAGACTCTCTTGAGTGCAGTACAGTAATAATGGCTATAATATCATTGCAACTTTCGTGAGCATTGGTCAGGTGCTGGCTAACGAAAAACTGTAGTGAATGGAGATCGCTACGACGAGGGTGGATGTTTCCTTGTAGTGAAGCTACCGAAGTTCGTTATAGTAATATCTGAGAGACTGAGTCATTTGACTGCCCAACACGGATACAAGATACAATGATACCGTGTGTTTTCGTTCGTGTCACTATATATGACTGTGTTCTTGCTCCAACAAGACAAAGCAAAATGACAGTTTCGATTCACACAGTGCGATAACTGCTGCTGTACCTAACGTGCTTAACGCTTTCCAAACGGCATGTTCTATGATGCCAAACTTCACCTGAGTTGCTCACTTCTGTACATGAAGGTTCGCAGTGATTATCTCACTAAATTGTACGCATAAGTACACACATGGGGCGCACAGAGAGAGCAGAAATGTGCCACAACATGAAACGCTAGTACAGTTACCGATCTCCGTAGAAATCGGTGTTCTCTACGTGTTATAAAAAATATAGCGATGCGTCTTCAGGGAATGGATGAACGTGAGACTGCATGTGGAATCACAGGTCGGCAAAAAGTGTGGAGCTCACTCAGACTCACTCATTAAATATGTTTTGCCCTTACAGCTGACTCGGACGCAGACTCACGAAAATTTCCCTCAACCGGACTCACTCGGACTCAGACTCACTGCAATGTTTCTCAGCCGGACTCACTCGGACTCGAAACTCACCCAATTATTACTCACTCGGACTCACTCTGATTCACACTCACGACTCTATCTGAGTCTGAGTAAGTCGACTCATGAGTGTGTTAGCGTATAACTGGCTTTATCGAACATAGTGTCAATGCTCTTTCAGACCAATATCTCGCAGAAGTGGTGCTCTACTTGGCACCTTTTGATCTCGCACCTTCAAATGTGAGTTATCAGTGGTTGTAATCCAGGAAGGACATTTTTATTGAAAGAGTTGATTCACACGAGATGAAGGAGATGACCCACTCCGCTATTTTTATCGAGGACTTCACCTGTGAAAGAATTTGCGAGGGCAAGTCACGGCACCTCCCCCCCCCCCCTATGTAACTCACGCCTCTGATCAATGAATATTGAGCTGGCGTATAAACTCTAGGGCTCTGAAGTATGTGTGAGTGGACGGGAAATAAACGTGAGCCGACATAAGGCTGATAGTAATGCTGAAGTGGTGTAGATAGAATGATAGATTGAAAAATAGGTGTGGAGCTCACTCAGACTGACTCAAGAAGTATATTTTGCGCTTAGGGCCCACTCGGATACAAACTCACTAAAATGTTTCTTAACCGGACTCACTCAAACTCAAAATGACCAAAATATTATTCACCCGGACTCACTCAGACTCACACTCACGGTTCGATCCGAGTCTGAGTGAGTTGACTCATGAGTGAGTTTGCCGACCTATGTGTGGAATGAAATGAAATTCAAAACGTCCCGAATTTCGATTTGCGTTTCTAGAAGTGTTTTAGATGTTCAATCCAGTAATTGTAAACCGAAAGAAGCTTGCGTTCCTTGTGAAGGTGGGTGTTTCGAAGGAAGCAGTTGAGCTGGAAGCTGGACGTATGTGCTATATAACGAACATTTTTAAATGCGAAGCATTTCGTAGCGAACCTTTAGCACTCTGAGCGTTTCTATCTATCTATCTATCTATCTATCTATCTATCTATCTATCTATCTATCTATCTATCTATCTATCTATCTATCTATCTATCTATCTATCTATCTATCTATCTATCTATCTATCTATCTATCTATCTATCTATCTATCTATCTATCTATCTATCTATCTATCTATCTATCTATCTATCTATCTATCTATCTATCTATCTATCTATCTATCTATCTATCTATCTATCTATCTATCTATCTATCTATCTATCTATCTATCTATCTATCTATCTATCTATCTATCTATCTAGCCGCCTACGTCTGGGTGCTCTCATGATCGCCTCCTTAACTTGGTGTAGACCAATATTGGCATGGGAGGGTAAGAGGATGTGACGAATGTGACTGTCGGGTCATGACATGAATAACGTGAAAGTCCTGTCGTGTACGTCGTCAAACCCTTTCCTCCAGACACGCGTGGCACATACCCGTTTACCACGGGCCGCGCTGTACGGGCATGCGCCACAGGTGATTGACAGTTTACATCTACCAAGGAACGGCGAGAACAAACATTGGAAACTTAAATGCGAGAGCGTTAAGGAAAACCGACATAGGCAGCGTTGACCCGACGAATGGAAAGAATGAAAATTAGGATCTCAGCAGGAATCGAACCCAAGCATTCCGCGTGCCAATCAGGTATTCTACTACAGCGCCACGTTAGATCTATAAACTGGTTCGGAAAAACAGCTTGCGCAGGCGTAATGCCAGTGCAACGTCAATTGTGGTCGTGGTGGTGGCTATTTAATTTTACAAGAAAGGAATAAACGCTACATATGTACTCCTACGATACAGGAGTCATATCAGATTAACGTCTGTGGTTCCAGTGTTGGCTCCGCTTTTATAGCAGTCTAATAAACATAACATTTGTATTCATATGATTCAGCGAGCTATTTTGAAGCATCACTCGATCCCGGACGAATATAATAACGAAAGTTACGTATGATATTCATGTCATCGCATCATAAAGTGCACTTAGTCCGTCAGAACAACGCAGTGTCCTCTTCATTTCTTACGAGGCTGGGTGATGGCCTCATGCTGACCGAGGATGATGACAGATTGATTGACAGCCACTTTGTAGGCAAGGCTAGGTATGCCACATACGCTCAAGTAGTCTACGAATACGACAAGCGCTATCCACTGATGTTGGTCTACCTAGCTCTATTCAGGCCAATCAGCCTCGACGGCCTATACCTCACCAACGCGAAGAGTGACTTCAGGTTCCGACATGTCGCCAGCTCTATCGACAGACAATTTGTCGACGAAATGACTGAGGCATCCACGATTTCCAACAACTGTACTATACCTCATACTTCACTACACATGGACCTCTCGTCACCGCAATCAGGACCAGATCCGATAACAAGTCAGTCATGACCAGCTGCTGGTGCTCACTGATCACGATGATGATAACCTCGTTCAAGAAAAGTCAAGAACCTCTTCCACACATGCACGCGGGTTCGTAAAACGTGCGTGCGTTCTCCGTCATAAGGGACAAGTATAAGCACTTCAGCTTGCCGATTCTGGTGTCGGTAATACCCACGTTGCCGTTGGCAGTGTTACCCAACTGTAAACAACTGGTTATATAACACATATGCGGCTCTTCAACGTATATGTGTGCGTATAAAATGCATACAAATCTTTAGCGTCTTTTGTAACGTTTCGCTCAGTAAAAAAATTACGCCACAGTCACCTTCCCGCCGCATGCTTCGCATAACATCGACTCCCATGGTACATGGGATCTGCCGAATTTAAAAAAAAAAACATTGAGTTGAAGAAAAACTGGAGCATCTTATTTCACGTACATGATACCATAGAACGAGTGAATTCAACTGCAAGGTGATGAACTTGCCGAGATTAAACTTGTAGCATTTCAAGGAAGATAATATGTGACTAAATGAACCACAAATCTTGAGAGAATAACTGGCAAATGACAAATTCCGAAATAAGAGGTTGAATTTTTATAGTTGGCCAAAGCTGGACACATTTCTGGCACCCTATGGCGGTGTGGTATGTATGACAGTCTTGGGCAAATTCACATAGTCATAACCATTTTTCAAAGAGCCTAATGTATGCCCCTTACAACGGTATACAATTTTCAGATCATCTTCCCAAGCTAGTTTAGAGTACGAATGTTCTACGTACCTAGATAAAGCTGTTATGGCACGACATAGCCAATCCTGTGGCACACGGCAATAAATACTCAATGCGTAGTAGAATGAACTACGATCGCTTTAATGGCGACATAGAATCTAAAGAAGAAGAAAAACACGTGCGTCGTGGGTGCTTTCTTCTCTTCGTCTTCATCTTCTTTTCTAGGTCCCAACATCTTCCGGGGCCTCAGTTGTGGTAGCGCCGATCTCCAGGTAGTATATCTTCTGCGCGGGTCTTTTCAAAACTTTTCCGCTACCCAGGCGTAACAGGCAAGCGCGAACAATTCCGTCATTGCCGAGGTAAACTTCTTCAACTTTTGCCAGAGGCCACATAAACTTCGCTTTGTTGGGTGTGTCCACAATAACGATGTCTCCAACCGCTAGGTTGCGGGAAGAAGATCCAGGAGAACGATGTGCGGATGGTAGAGTGAGAATATACTCGTGCTTCCAACGTCTCCAAAAATGATCCAACAAACTTTGGCGGTGTTGTAAACGCCGTGAATACTCCTTCGCACCGCTGTGGTTCACTGAATCTTCTGTTGAATCACCATCCGGCAAAGTGGTAAATTGTTGGCCTATAAGAAAATGTGCTGGCGTAATCGCGGATGGCTCACCAGCTTCGAGGCAGGCGTAAGTAAGCGGTCGGGAATTAACCACAGCTTCGACCTCGGTAAGTAGCGTACCGAGTTCTTCAGCAAAAAGGCTGTTTCGTCCGAGGACTTTTCGTAGAGACGTCTTCACTGATCTAATTAGTCTTTCCCACCAACCGCCCCACCACGGCGCCGCATCTACGATGAATTTCCATTTAATCCGCTGTGTCGTGATGAACGACTGGAAGTCGGTCTCTTTGATTCGGTCCATTACCTCCCTGAGTTCTTTGGACGCTTTTTTGAATGATCGAGCGTTGTCTGAGTAAATGACGCTGGGCAATCCTCTCCTAGCAATAAATCTTCGGAATGCTAGCAGGAAGCCTTTCGCAGTCATGTCGTTCACCAACTCCAAGTGTATCGCCCGCGTTGATGCACAAGTAAAAATTACAATGTACATTTTTTGGTCGCATTGTCCAGCTTTTTTGGCAAAGACTGGTCCTGCGAAATCCACTCCTGTAGTGTCGAATGCCTTGGATCTTTCAATCCTGCAGGTCGGAAGTGGAGCTTGTGGCGGCGAGCTTGCCTTTGCTCTATAGCGAGCACATAACGCACAACGGTTAATCACCGCCTTCACTGTTCGGCGAGCTCTTATAACCCAGAAGCGCTCTCTCAGGTGGTTTAGCGTGGCGGTTATGCCTCCATGCATTGTGCGAACATGGGAATCTCGAACTTCAAGAAACGTGAAGTAATGACCGCCAGGTAGCACCAGTGGGTGTTTTGTACCAAGGCTTTCATTTAGGTTTTGTAGCCTCCCACCAATTCGAAGCAGGTTTTCTTCATCTAGAAACGGTCGCAAGTCATTCACCTTTGACTTTTTAGGTAGAACCTGCTTCTTAAGAAGCGCAAACATTTCATCACCAAAGGCTTCACTTTGAACTTGGTGTATCCAGTAACGCTCAGCTGCCAATATTTCCTCTGTCTTCAGAGATCCATACCTCGGGCAACTTTTATTAGCGTTGTGTATGAAGCGCCGTACCCACGCCGTGACTCTCAGCAGTTTGATAAGAGAACTGTGTCTTGTTACGTCAAAGATTGGCGCTCTCCGCTCATGCGATTTGTCACCTATTTGAAGGGCTATATGTGTCGAGTTGATTGCTTCCTGATCCTCTTCAGCAGCTAAAAGCTTCCTGAGTGGCCATTCAGAAGGGCTCAGCCGCAGCCAACTCGGTCCTTGCCACCAAACGTTCTTTTGTATCAAGGCGTCTAGCGATTCACCCCTTGTTAGCAAATCCGCAGGATTTTCGTCACCTGGGCAATGCCGCCAGCTGCAATCCCGTATTTGAGTCATTGCTTTGATTTCAGCGATGCGGTTTTTAACGAAGACTTCTTGCTTGCATGAATCTGCTTGAATCCAATTCAGGACAATTGTAGAGTCTGTCCACATAAAAGAAAGTGGTCTGTCAAAAAGAGGAGTATATGCTTCTTCTATATATTTTAGCAATCTGCTGCCTATTAGCGCTCCCATTAGCTCGAGGCGTGGTAAAGAGAGAGGCTTCAATGGGGCGATTCTAGATTTCGCAGCAATGAGACTTGTGCTGATGTCGCCGTTAGCTAGCTCAGCGCGAACATACGCGCACGCTCCATAAGCTTTCGTGCTTGAGTCCACAAAGACGTGTATTTGAATGCCACGAATATCAGCTGCCTCTGACGTCAAACGTCGGGGAACATTGACCTTAGGAAGGTGAACCAAATCACTTCTCCAGCTCATCCACTGTCGTGCTATATCATCTGGCAGCTCTTCATCCCAGTCGACTTTACGGACCCACAGCTGCTGAAATAACATCTTTCCTCGTACCACGAAAGGAGCAACTAGTCCCAACAAAAGCAATTTCCTAGATGACATAGTACACAGCCTACATTGGCATGGAAGTTTGACTGCATTATATTTTCGTTCACAGTACGAAAATTCTGCCATAATGATGATAACGTTCGGTCCGGAGAATTAAGCTTGTCAACCACAAGCTTACACAATCAGTGAGCATGCTTAGTTCAGACCATGTCACCCGATTCATGAAGCCTGTTTGGGACCGGATCGCCAAAGAGTACCATGACATTCAAATTACACCATTACGCAGGATGTACCCATAAAACTCGTGAGCGTGCGCCTACCTGTCAAGAGGTGAAGCCTTTAGTAGAAGAGCAGCTCGGGCCACTACGCTGGAGTTCCTCCGCGTCGTCTCTTGCACCGTGTGCCAGTGTCCGGCGACATCAGCGTCTAGGTGACCGCTGCACATTACGGTCAGGAGAGTGTGGTTTTGCTCAACGTCCTTCGCAAAGCGATGGACAAATGCGCTGACGTCTGCAGTGGGCTCGTGTTGAACATAAACCCATCTGATGCTCGTGCTTCGCCTAATAGAGTCGGCCAGTTCATCCGTTTCTTGAACGCTAATTCTGTGCAAAGTAACGCTTAGGTCCCTCAAGCTATTGCTTCGAGGCAGCGCTTTGAGCACCAACGACCACCACCGGGTATCGCCGTCTGCTTCCACCTGGGCACCCAATCCGGCGTGGAGATGGAGCTTTCGCAGCACCGTAGTCGATTCCAGAAAATCGGCAAAAGACGATGACACTGCCGCGTTGTCCCTATGGATACTAATGGTAACACAGGTGAAATGCTGGCAGCTTGGCAGGACGCGCAAAGCGGCCACTGTGTTGTCATTTGGCTGAAAAAAATGCACTTCCGAAAACGCTTTGCACTGAAGAAATCCAATTTCGTGTTCGAAGATGTAATAGCCGATGGAGACCTTCTCTTCCAAGCCACCGCTTTTGAGTTCCGGACATACGAACGACAAGAGTTGATGCCTGTACACAGAACCTTTGATGTGAAGCTTCAGGTTTTCCTTCGTCTGTAAAGCCTTGAAGAGAAGAGCCCATTGCGGCGGATGAAAAATCCGGAATGGAATTCTCAGCTCTTCTAGTGTTTCGTTTTCAATCAAAGGATGGATCATGCAGTCGTAAACGGAGCGCATCCCGGGCTCAATATAGTCTTGGGTGGAAATAGTTAAGCTGCGTAGGACATTGTTGCTGCTGATGACTCGAGCTATAATGGCCGTGGTTTCTTCGTTCCCTGTGAAATTGACCAAAATGAGCTTCTCGATGCTTCTGTTTTTGGAAACGCCTTCGAGAACTGCCGCTCGCACTAACTCATTCGACATAGTCACGAGAAGCACTTTGAGGAACGTTGTGGTGGCGAGGTATTCGATGAGGGCGTAGGGATACGTTTCTCGTTCGAGTAAATTCATATCCAAATTTAGTTGTTTAATTCTACATTTGTACGAGAGTGCGGTGAATAATGTGTCAGCTCCTCGCGCCCGCAGTGGAAAACTCACTAATCCTAGCGTCTCCAGGCCCAACGAAGTTTGTAGAAGCTCGGAAAACGCGGCCACAGAGGCGTCGGGAATGGGGACCAAGGACGTCATGCTGAAGTTGCACTGTAGCTCCACGACATTAGTCAGGAAAGGTATCACTCTGGAAGCAGCATCCAAGGCCCATGCGTCACATAAGTTCAAACACAAGGACTTGATTCCTGAATTGCGACGAAGGGCCTCCAGAATGATCCGGCCGGTGTTGTTGTCCAGCAATGGCTTAATTTGTGCCGATGAAATGCATTGATGGGTTTTGAGCAACCATCGCAGCAGCTCGGGGTACTGCGGCAGCTGCAGTGCATCAAAGTTTTGAATCGTTGGGCGCCAGAAAGTATTGTGTTCTAGGTGCAGCTGCCCAGATGCGCCTGGGCGTTCACGCAGTTCACTCATGGAACCAAGGAGTAGCTTGTTCATGATCGATAGCTTGTCTACGATTTGACACGTCTTGTTTTCTGCAGCTGTGCATTCCACACAGTGGACCGCGATATCTTCATTCAAGGTGTCCGTGGCGTTGCTCGGTCAATCTGCTGGATGTTGCGGCGTGTCACTCCTGCAAGAAACCGGTATTCGCAATGCTACTAATCCCCATTTACAGAGTTTCTCGATGTCAGTTCCGTTCGCGTAAGCAATAAATGAACACTGACTGATATTTTCCACATAGCATAGATTGCGTTAAGTGAAATTGGAAGACATCAAATCCACAATCCCTAAAAATCGTGTTGTAGGGTGATATATGTTTGACTATACATGTTTCAAGAAATGTGTCCGAATATCATAAAAAATAAAGGATATGTAATAATTGCTCGCTGTCCTTATAATAACTTTTTATGTGGTGGGAGATATCTTAACGTAACCAGACACAGCAATTACGGCAGTAAATAAATAAAATTAGTTAGCTTTTTAGTTAGCGGAGAGAGGTGGTCGGGTCAAATGGAAGAATTGCTGTCCTTCCTGCGAAGATGCCATTGGCGCTTTGAGATTCAGAAAAATCGGCTTCTGGTAATTACTGTGCAGCAGTGAAATTAAACTCAATTTTCAGGCGAAACTGAAACCAAGCTTTCGACGAGCGCAGCTGGCAAACGACGAAAATGACGTCACTGTTCACGACGGCGATTGCAGTAGCGTTATTTCTGCATTTGTTAACGTAAGTGTGTCATCGAGTTTTAATCGCAAACGAAACCCGTGAAACCAGGAAGCGAGGCCGATTGATGATTTTCACAATGACGCTCGCTCATTATGGACGTCTGAGAAAAGTATTGCAGTGGCGCTCTTCGGTTTCGCCTTCGCCGGATAAATCAGTCAGGCTTCATTATTCGCTAATAACTGCCAGCGGCTGCTTCTGCGAAATCAGAAAGCGGCAACAGGCTGTACACGAGAAAGGCTCCAATTTTTCCATTTCACCCTAACGCCTGTCTCCACTAATAAAAACTTAATTAACTCGATACCTTTATTTCATGTCGTAATTAGTGGCTCTACTCACGTTAACATGCCTGCCCCAAGAGAAAAAAAGTTGTTATGAAGGCAGCGCGAAAATACCTGTATTTGCTTATTACAGCGAATTCTATCACACTACATTACATATGCTAATGTGGTTCCTTCCCGACATGAAGCCTGTATAGGGTCTTCTTGCAACGCAGTTTCAAGCACCGACATGGCTCTGAGGTATATATTTGTTTATCACTGCTGTATGTCTGCACGTAAGCTGTTATGAGATCATTTCACCGGCCGTTTTTGGCGCCGTACTTGTCCGCCGCCGCCGCCGCCGCCGGTGTCCGTAACCAGTATCACTCGAAATAAGAAAAAAAACGAAATAAGAAAAAAATTCCAGGATGGAACGAGGTTCGAACCTGGGCCCTCTGCGTGGGAGCCCAGTATTCAACCTCTGAGCCATGCCGGTGCTTAATACTGCTTTGCAAAAAGGTCCTATACGGGCTTCATGTCGGGAAGGAACCACATTAGCATATGCAATATAGCGTGGTAGAAAAGTAAAATAAGCACCAAGCGTCGCACAACGCGAATTCTGTAACCAGGCGTCACACAATGCGAATTGCGCGACGAGTAGATTGTTGAATGCTTCCAACCCATTACTAAGGGCTCTGCCATAAATCTTCATCGTCATCAGGCACAGCATCAACAAAGTGCGCATAATGCCTTAGATGCGTTTAGCTGGTACCACGGCTCTCCTTAGAATGACGAAAAATGGCAGAGTGCCTGCTGCCCTACTTCTCAAAAATTAAAATAATTTATAGCGTAGTGGGTTCCTCGCAAGTGCACTTGTATTGGTTGCGAAGGAAGCCCATAAACGCATGATCCATCTCCTCGGGGTCTCAGTAAAATTACAATGATTTATAGCGTAGTGAGTTCCTCGCAAGTGCACTTGTATTGGTTGCCAAGGAAGCCCATAAGCGCACGATCCATTTCCTCGCGTTGATTGGTTGGTTGAAAAACTTTATTTGGGTCCTGCAAGGCGCGCGTCAGCGCCCAGCGGGTCTCAGTGAAATTACAATGATTTATAGCGTAGTGGGTTCCTCGCAAGTGCACTTGTATTGGTAGCCAAGGAAGCCCATAAGCGCATGATACATTTCCTCGGGGTCTCAGTAAAGTTCTTCGCCCCCCCCCCGTCTCTCCCACGTCACCGTATGTTATACAGCATGACGGGAGAGGGAAATAGCGACCGGGCGTCACCCAATGCAAATTACATTACTGGTGGGCCGTTTAAAGCTTCCAACCCATTACAAAGGGCTGAGCCATAATTCTTCATCGTCATCAGTCGTCGTGTCAACAAAGTGCACATAATGCCTTACAGACGTGTAGCTGGTGCCTCGCTTCTCCGCAAATGACGAATAATTGCTTAGTAGGTACTTCCCAACTGCCCAACTACAGAAAAATTGTGATTTATGGCGTAGTGGGTACCTTTCTAGTGTTCTTGTATTGTAGCCCCAAGAGAGCTTACAACGGGCTCTAGAAACGCCGCTCTTCAGCTTTCGCTGTGACTGTGCTGCGGTTTCAGCGCAGGCCTGGCGTTTTTTTTGCGGATTTTCGCACGCATTTCTTGAAACACCCTGAATAAGAAGTCCCCGCGAAACGCAGGCCGGCTTTTCTAAACTCTGTCTTTATGCTCCCATTGCCAATAAGTCGTTTCTTTCTCAAATAATACATCCGGCCTCGAGATTACCTGCAGATTATGATTACGAGAAATTCTAGGCAAATAACAGCATGTCGATATACGAGAAATTTCAACTTTAGCAATCAGGCGGTGGATGCATCATTACTGCAAGACAGGTCTACTTGGTGTATTTCTGCAATTACTACGTCTGGCACCTTTGAAGATAGACAAGGCGAATATTGTCAGAAAACGTGCAGGGGACTTGTGTTTCTATTTTAAGCAGCATCGCTATACACAGCATTTCAGCTACACAACGTCAGGAATGCTTACAGAGAATAACGATGTCATTTTATAGTCAATGACACCTGCCCCGCATTTCGAGACAATGTTTACCTTTAAGTTATCCAAAGAGTCTTCCACGCTTGACCATCGGTAAACGCATTTCACTTTCGAGCGAAAACATTTGGTAAAACTACCGCAACTATGACAGTTTACGTCAATTATGATATTGTAGAATACTGCACCTCGTATTACTATTATCCCATTCAATATGAACTTTTGCGTTATCTCGAGATGAATTGAGTCCAGTTGGAGTCCTGTTTTGATACGAACGTTAACGGTGCCTCGTTCCGCGGTTCATAGAAAGCGCTTGTCTGTAGTGCCTGAACAAGGGACTTCAGCGCTATTCCTGAAAATGTCGGAAGAGCCTAAGCTTGGCTCGAAGAACGTGAGGCTTAAATGGCATCGCGCGACGTAGGCTGCAGGTATAGGCAATGCCAAAGCCAAACACCACTTCCAGTTGTATGTTAATTCTATACCGCGTACAATTCTTACTCACCGAGGCGCTGACTACGGCGGGGACATCGGGTCCTTCGTATGCGGTGACGAGAGGTTGTCCCTTAGTGAGAAGACGCAAATCAGTCTGCGTGGTTGCTTCCTGCTTGTGCATGGCACTTACCCACTACAGATGATCGGCCGTGAAGCTGGGAATAATATCACTATTTCTTGCGCAAAATTTTTTCTAAGACGACGGACGAAACAGACATGCACGTGGGAATAATAGGATAGATAGATGGTTAAAACAAGTAGTTCAGGAGGGAATGATAGTATTTCTTCGAATTATTTGGAAATAGACGAATTTCAAAGTGATTGAGGAATTTTCATGAGAATTACCTAAACAAAAAGCACTTGGTTTATCCAAACAATTTGGTTCCAAGTGCTTAGGTATAACGAAAAATTGACTCAGAAATCAGATGCGTATTGGGTAGCTCGCCAACTCGCCAAAGGGAGAATTATACCGTAGCGAAATGGTGGCGCATGAGTTTCAACGTATTAATTTAACGCCCTCACGGAGGTGCGAAAAACCTCACTGGATTCTGTTAACTCTCCTGACACGAATCCCGAATCTTTCATGTTCCAGGAAGCTACGTTTCTGGTGAAATACTGGTCGTGTCGTATAAGCCAATTTACTATCACCGTCTATATGCGCTCGTTTCGTACTTGACTGCACTGCAGTGCTTATGGCATCGCTCGCGGATCGATGTTATACTATTTGTCACTGGAGCTCACCATACTCAGGGTGGACCTTCGCCCGTTTTGACGTCATCGACGAATAGGTATCGTCGCAGCGCGCATCCAGCTCTGTTCGTTCACGTCATTTACTCGCATGCAACCATCACCGAAAGCATAGCAGATGGCTCTCTCCTTGACGACTTCTGCGAACCGCATCAATCCGCCTAAGGTTTCCGTTCCTTTGTGGTGGTCTCGCACCAAACTCGAGAGTTCTGCTTTGTCCATTTTCACCAGCTCGGAAACATCGTCCAGTAGTACCGGATACAGGTAGACACGCTCCAGCGCTACATTGACGTACTTGTACATGACTGGTGCTGTTCTTTGTGAAGTAAATTGTGTTTGCTGTTTGGTAGATAGACATGAAAACTGCGAGATTGCAGGCTTTCTGACTTCGATAAATTATCGTTCATTCTCGGCATTCTTCAATCGCACCATTTCGGAAACTCGGTTTAGCGACCCGGACATTCAACTGGACAAAGCTTTGGAAGTTCACAAACCGAACCACCGCCTTTAAACACAGACAGATCCACACATCGCGTCGCCGCGTTCTTGGCTGTCACTGCGTGGGCTTTTATGCGAGAATTATGATTAAGCCTTTCAATAAAGATTGGACAAACTTTGCACGGAACGAATTACAGTGAAACCTCGGTGATACAATCACAGCTCATACGAATCACGGGGTGATACGAATTTTTCGTTGGTCCCGGCCAAGGCCCATTGGCCTGCAGTGTAATGGAGTACGGTTGTTGCGAACCGATTTTCACCCAGCGACGTTTGATACGAACGTACGCTACCGCCCAGGTACGAAGAGGTGCTGTCCGCGCTGTTGCGGAAGACGCGCCAAGCACGTGCGAGCGCGGGAACGCAAGCGTGGGCACGCGCGCCGCACCGCCAAATTGTCAGAATCACGGTGTAAGAAAAAGAATTTTCTTACGGTCAGAATAAACCTTCAGAGACGCGTCACGGCCTCCGAGATTGTGTGCGCAAATCTTTGAGGCTCTTATGTGCCTCCGTGTGCCTTCGCGTTTAGATTACAGAAAACATTAGCGCCATGCTTTTTTCTTTCTAACGCGTCGACGTGGACTGCTGTCGTTGTACTGTGTTTACACGTGCCTGCCTCGTGTATCAGACATCCTATGAAAGGTGGACGAGGACCGAAAGAAGGCGAGGACGGTCTTGGTGAAGGAGTCAGGCCTCACAACGTCAACGTGCGCGACCGTTGAGGTCGTACTTGTGATGCCACGGTCGTAATTCTCGCATAAAACATCCGCAACACCTCCGCAATAAGAAAATAATTACACAGGACCGTGGTTTTGTAATTTTGTGGCCTTGATCCATCGCGTCAAAGCGCTTCTTTCGTTACTTTCGCTGCCGTGCTCCGATGTCATGTAAAAAAGCATACTAAAATTTGGAAGGGACTACTATTGTTGCGGGTCGCAACGCACCTGATCCATTAATTAAATATGCGCGTACGGGCCGTATATTTACGAGTGCTGGTATGATTGCCGACATCTAAAAACTTAACTGACAATCATTCAGGGTTCTTCCTCACGTTGCTGCGGCCCTGAAAAACAATAGATGAAAATGTACGCCAGTTTCCTTTTGTCTAAAAGGACAGACTTTTGTCGCATGCTAATTTTCCATGCTTTCTGGTGATACGAATTTCGGATGATACGAATATTTTGGTGGTCCCGTGAGATTCGTATCACCGAGGTTTCACTGTAGACGGTTCTGCTTCACGATCAACGCGGAGATGAATATTGATAACATTGTCATGTGACTGGCAAGTAAGATGTCACCTTTGTTCGTAACACATTTCTCCCCTAAAGTTTGCTCATTCAAAAAAGCAAAATCCATGCTTGGTCCTTTTCAGCTATGAACTATATTTCGTACATGCAGTAGGTCAATATGCCCAAGTTCTTCCAGTAAAATCTGAATGCCTGCATAAGTCACCGCAATACGCAGAAAACAACCTACTGTACGTAATGACTGTAGTATGATAAGTGTCAAGGAGGAACGACAAGCTCCCTCTACGATATTGGTCTTACAGGGAACTGTATACGCAGATGAAAAGTAAAAAAAAAAGTATATTGAATATGTTGTCCGCGCGCGTGTCTCCGTTAGATGCCATTGTAGGCAGCCTTTAGGAGACAGAAATACCTGCAATACTGTCACGGGGTTGTGACGTTGACGAAAGCAGCAGTCCGCGTGTCCAAGATGAAACTATTTATTTGGCTGAACTTGTGGCTTGGAAACGGAAACTCAAACTACAGCAAGCTATGCACGCTGTACACTGATAGCGGGCACACTGATAGCGGCGAACAGAGCGTCGGCCGTCGATACTCTGATCTGCGGCTTGGCGCGCTGGCATTTATACATGTGACATCGAACATTCGAGTTTTATCGCTGGTGGCTGCGCTGGTTCCAGAACAAATTCAACTGTTCGCGTTTCCCGCTCAAGCCTATCAGAAGATTAAAAATATCCTGGAAGCTTCCCAGACATTCGGGCGCGGTTTGCAAAATGCAGTGGCTATACGTGTAACGGGTCGCGTTTAGATGGAAGTACAAAAACGAATTGCACGTGGCCATACTAAATACACTCCCACATTTGAAAACAATATCAGCAGGAACATTTCTTTGCCCAAGGATAATGAACGCGAGTGATCAATATCGACGGAAGACTGAGGCGCCTGTGAACGGACGGCTGCTAGAAGGGATGTCTGCGCATGAAACACTGAGGTTAATGTTACAGCGCAAACATGAAAGACGCCCCACGAAGAAAAGACAGACCATACACAAGCGCTGACTAACAATTGAGTTATTCCTTTTTATGTGAAAGCCCATGGTAACCCAACCGCACACGCGCCAACAACAATACAGTTAATCAAAAATTTTCAAGTACCTTCACTGACTTGACATTGCGAAGAGTGGTTAGATACTGGAGCTGTTTTGCATCAGAATGCTTTTTGATTGCTTAGATGATATATGGGGTTTTATGACGCAAGGGCCAGTGTTGGCCAAAGAGGGCCATTACTGATGATGGCACGTTTACGGTGGCCCGTGATATTCAATGGTACGATGTAATATGACCGTAAAGTGGCCTTAAAAACAAGAGCTCTAGGTAAGCGTAAGATATATATATGTGTGTGTGTGTGTGTGTATGTGTGTACATACAATGATGTAATGCCGATGACGTAGGGAGTGTTCTATGTTTTATTCTATTGGTTTACTTTGCTCTGTGGTAGTTTTGCAACGACCTGCACTATTTAAACAGTCTCCGCGACGTTAAGTCAGTGAAGCTGCTTCAAATGTCAAATTGATAAGGACTGGACGCGAGTAGTAGAGCTTGTCCCATTTCTGTGGCACATACCCACTTAGGTTGTTATAGACAACTTTTTAATAGACCGAAGGTGAGTAGTGGGGTTTGCTTGGTTGGTGAGCAGTGGCACGTACTCGCTTGGCTTGTTATAGACAGCTTCTTCATTTTTAATCGACCGGAATGCAGCAGTGGGGATTGCTCAACTGCTGTGGCACATAGTAGCTAGGAGCTGTGTTACGAGTGGCAGGGATGTACCTCGACCTCGGCTGTTAAAAATAAAACAATGACGACAGCCAGTGTCGTAGCCACGCGAACACACGAAATAATTGAGCGACGAGTGCAGGGGCAAAGAGAAACACCAGGAGAATATAACAAACTGAGGTGACGTTCTTTAGGGACATCTAACGGAGCATTTATTTTGTAGATGTGTTGGTAAATAACACATTCTGATAGTCATTTTCGGTCGGCTGCCTGACACAACCAACACTACTCTTTCTTGAATAAATTTTCTTTGTCAGTTCGCGTGCAGGCTCAAGTGTGGGGCGCGAAGGCACCATTGTGGCTTCGGAAACAGAACGAGCCAATTCACTGCTCTTAGCCCGTGAAGACTAAGCAGTACAACGGCGATGCATGAGTTCAAAAAGACAGATTAACTCCCTCAAAGAAAGAAGACTAAGTGCAGTGGTTTGCGTCAATCTTTACACAAATCCTGTCATCCCAGCTTTGGGCATTTGTGTTTGCGCTGAAAGTGCTGTCGTGTTTGTCCAGGAAAATTGTGGTATCAGCGTCTAAAGGTACACGTTCGTTACCAAAACGCACTGCAGTGCTCAGTACACTGCCCACGAGTCGTTGTTCCGTGACCCCTCTCTGCAGCTCAGTGTCTTCCGTTCGGCCCGATGCCCTCTTTGACGTCATCGATGAATAGGTATTGAAGCACGTGCCTCCAACAGTCTTCGTTCAAGGCATCCAGTTGCGTGGAGCGATCGTCGGAACCATGGCAGATGACTCTTTCCTTGACGACTCCTGTCATCTTCATGAATCCGTCCAAGGTTTCTGCCCCTTTCAGGCGGTCTCGTATCAAGTTTACCAGTTCAGCTTTCTCCACTTTGACCAGCTCGGCAACCTCGGCCAGCAGCGCCGGATGCGACATGACACGCTGCAGGGCTCCGCTGACGTACCTGCACATGAACAGAGCTGCTTTTCGAGAAAATGTTATTAAAGCGAATCCCTTAGATGCCTTCTTGAAAACGAAAAGCGACCGTCGCGTCAACATGAGTGATCGAAGTAATCATCACTTGATAACGTCAACGCACGACGTCGTCATGGCGTCATGGGTCGCCAAAAATTTTGACGCCACCTTGACGTCACCATGAAGTCACCATGGCGTCATATGGCCCCCTCCCATGACGTCGCTTCATCCAATGTAGGCCATTTCTGGAAGCATTGTAAAGCCATGTAAGTTGCGAAAAGATTCCACTGCCTCCGAGCGTGGTGGTTTTCGACTGGAAGTTCCTTCGTTCCCTGTTGCCTCCGATTCCAGCGGTTTCGCCAAAGTGGTTTTGCGGTACCTCCGATCCATTAGGCAGTGCTAAAACCACGTTTGGTGCAGAATTCATTGGGGGTAGGGGGGATCAATACAAAGGCAACTGCATAAGGGATCGTGGGAGTTATTTCTCTTACGGTACATAAGTGCGACAATTTCGAGCCTATTGGGCTACATGCCACCCAATTAGAGCACTCTTCTTGCGTATACTACATTATGTACGTGTTAAACGACAGAAGCTGAAACATGATGATGACGATAAACTAAATGCGATGTAAGGGAGAAATATCTGGTGGTTTTCTCAATGGTGGATGACAGGAGCTTCGATTAGAGACGACACTAGAGTCGACTTGCATTCATGTTCGGTCTCTAAGAGGAAGGTGTGTACTGGGAGGGCCTTTTGATACCTACAGAGCAGAACCAGAATTCGCGAAACATCGAGTTCGTAAGTGGTCACCGCCATTGCCTAACTAGCTTCGTTAATAGTATTTCCTGTATCACATCAGGTTCAAGTTTTCTTACGAATTATCCTAGCGCAAGTCGTTTTGTGAATACGGATCCGTAGACGCACTTCACTCCTGAAATAAATTAGCGTTTATCCCGAGACACTAACTGGAATCAAGTAGAGCAGGGGTCGGCAACTTTTGTGGCGGAGGGCCGGTTTGCATGAAACCAACGTGGCTGGGGCCTCCCAGTCAAGCTGGAAAAAGGTTAGGGTGAGAGGGGGGGGGGGGTTGGCTTGCAAAGTTTGGCAAATGGACAAAATGGCAAATGGCAAATGGACAAAATTGGAAAATAAACTATGTTTGTTTACTAAAAGCGCTTCTTTACAGTCGAGATAGGATATTACAGTCGGGATCAGAAGTTATAAGGGTAAAGTTGGGGGGTTGCTGGGGGCCGCATAATAGTGCCCTGAGGGTTGCATGAGGCCCGCGGACCGCAGTTTGCCGACCCCTGCCGTAGAGAATTAGCTGCTACAATATTACTGCAAATTTAGCAGGCATTAGTCTGCTGTCGGCAAACGAAAAACTGTAGTGACTGGAGATTACAACGACGAGGGTGAACTTTTGCGTGTAAAGAATCTACAGAGGTCCATTAAAATATAGTCTGAGAGATTGAATAACTTAAGTGCCCTAGGCGGACACAAGACACACCTTTCGGCGGGGTGGTACGTGAGACAATCTTCGGCCAAATTCAGTTAGCAGTAACCATTTTCCAAACAGCCATACGTATGCAACTTAAAGCGGTATACAACGTTCAGACCATGTTGCTCTGTTTACAATTCGAAAGTTCAACGTACATAAATGAAACAATTTCCTAAATGACATAGTGCGTAGACTACATTGCCATAAAAGTTTCACTATATTATATTTTCGCTCACAGATCGAAAATTCTGCGAGAATAAAGAAAACGTTCGCTCCGGAGAATTAACATTGTCATTCACAAGCTTGTCCAATCAGCGACCATGCTTAGTTCAGACCAAGGTACTCGATTCATGAAGGCTGTTTGGGGCCAGATGGGAAAAGAGTGCCACGACATTCAAATTACACGACGACACAGGACGCACACATAAAAGAAAACTCGTGACCGTGCGCCTACCTGTCAAGAATTGAAGCCTTCTGAAGCCGGGCAGCCCGGGCCACAACGCTGGAGTTCCTGCGTGTCGTCTCTTGCACCGTGTGCCAGTGTCCGGCGACATCAGCTTGTATGTGACCGTCGCAGATTAGGGTGAGTAGAATGTGGTTTCGCTCAATGTCCTTCGCAAAGCGACGGACGAAGGCGCTGGCGTCTGTGGTGGGCTGGGGATCAATTGAAACCAATCTTATGCTAGTGCTTCGCCTAACGGAGTCGGCCAGTTCCGCCTTTTCTTCAGCGCTCATGCTGTACAAGGTGACGCTTAGCTCCCTCAAGCTATTGTTTCGAGGCAGCGCTTTGAGCACCAACGACCACCACCGGGTATCGCCGTCGGCTTCCACCTGGGTGCCCAATCCGGCGGACATACGTAGCTTTCGCAGCGTCGTGGACGATTCCAGAAACTCGGCGAAAGCCGAAGACACTGCCGCGTTGTCCCTGTGGATGCTAATGCTAACGGAGGTCAAATGCTGACAGCTCGGCAGGACGCGCAAAGCGGCCACTGTGTGGTCATTTGGCTGTGAGAAGTGTACTTCCGAAAATGCTTTGCGCTGCAGAAATTCAATTTCGTGCTCAAAATTGTAATATTCGATAGAAACTTTTTCTTCCAAGCCGCCGTTTTTGAGTTGCGTACATACGAACGACAAGAGCGGATGCGTGTACACCGAATCTTGGATGTGAAGTTTTAGGTTTTCTTTCGTCGATAGAGCCTGGAAGAGAAGAGCCCATTGCGGCGGTTCAAAAATCTGGAATGGAATTCTGAGCTCTTCCAATGTAACGTTTTCAATCAAAGGAGGAATCCAGCAGTCGTAAATGGACCGCATTCCGGGCTCCGTATAATCTTGGGTGTAGACAGTTAAGCTGCGTAGGACCTTTTTGCTACTGATCACTCCAGCTATAATTCCCGTAGTTTCTTCGTCCCCTTCGAAGCAGGCCAAAATGAGCTTCTCGATGCTTCTGTTTCTTGCAACACCTTCGAGAACTGCCGCTCGCACCAATTTGTCTCGCATATTCACGAACAGCACTTTGAGGAACGTTGTCGTGGCGAGGTATTCGATGAGGGCGTGTGGATATGATTCTCGTTCGAGTAAATTAATATCCAAACATAGGTCTTTGAGCCTACAATTGTGCGAGAGTACCTTGAAGAACGTGTCAGCGCCTCGCGCTCCTAGCGGAAAACCCACTAAGCGTAGCATCTCCAGGCACGGTGAACTTTGTAGAAGCTCAGACAACGCGGCTACAAAAGCCTCTGGGATAGGTTCCGAGGATGTCCTGCTGCAGCTGCATAGGAGCTCTACGACATTAGTCAAGCAAGGTATCACTCCGAAAGCAAGCTCCAAGGCCCACGCTTCATATAACCCCAAATACAACGTCTTGATTCCGGAATTGTGACGAAGGGCCTCCAGAATGGCCCGGCCGGTGTAGTGGTCTAGCGATGGCAAAATATGTGCCGATGAGATGCAGCGATGGTTTTTGAGCAACCATCCCAGAAACTCCGGGTACTGCGGCAGATGCAGTGCATCAAAATTTTGAATCGTCGGTCTGCTGTCAGTGTTGTGTTCTAGGTGCAGCTGGCCAGATGCGCCTGGCCGTTCTCGCAGTTCACTCATCGAGCCAAAGAGTAGCTTGTTCATGATTGACAGCTTGTCTACGATTTGGCACGTTTTGTTTTCTGCAGCTGTGCATTCCACACAGTGGACCACGACATCCGCATTCAAGGTGTCCATGGCGTTGATCGGTCCCTCTGCTGGATGCCGCGTGGCGTCACTCCTGCAAGAAACCGTCACGCGCAACGCTACTACACCTCGTTTCCAGAGATTCTCAATGTTAGCTCCCTACGCGAAAGCAATAAATGAATACTGTCTGATACTTACCGCGTAGCGTAGTTTTGGTCAAGCGAAATGAGAAGACCTATGAAATCTAATCTTCCAAAAAAAATCGAGTAATGCCCTGAGTTATGCTTGACTATACATGGTGTTGCAAGAAATGTGTCCGAAAATCATCAAAAGAAAGGGAAACATAATATTTGCTCGCTCTCGTCGTAATAACTTTTTCTGTTGTGGGAGACATTTTAAGATGACTACGCACAGCAAATATGGAAGATATTAAATAAAATTACTTAAATAGTTCTTTTAATTAGGTGATACAGGTGGTGGGGTCAAATGAGAGTTTTGCTGTCCTTCAGACGAAGAGGCCATTGACGTTTTGAGAATTGGAAAAATGGGCTTCTGTTAATTACTGCGGAGCAATGAAATTCACAGAAATTCGTGGGCGAAACCGAAACGAAGCTTCCGAGGAGCGCAGCTGGCAGACGAATGACGTCCTTGTTCACGACGGCTGCGATTGCAGTGGTGTTAGTTCTGCATTTGTTAACGTACGTGCGCCACACGCGCTCTAATCGCAAACGAAACACTTACAACCACGAAGCGAGGTCGATCAATGTTTGATACTACGACGCTTGCTCAGTCTGGACGTCTGTGAAGAATATGACAGTTGCACGCTTCCGAGTTTCGGTTGCGGCGTTGCCGGCAAAATTGGTCGGATTTTATTCGCTAATAATTGCCAGCCGCTGTTTTTGCGAAATCTTAAAGCGGCAACAGGCTCTTAGCATATAAGGCTTCAATTTTCCCTTTTCACTCTACCGCCTGTTTCCACTACTTAAAAAGTTAACATATTTCATCTATTCAATGACGTAATTGATGGCTCTACTCATCTGAAGGTGCCTGTAGTCGTAGAAAAAAGTAGTTATGAAGGCAGCGTGAAAACATACGTTTTTCCTTATTTTTGGGGATTTTGGGACCGATTTCTTGAAACAGCAAGTATAAAAAGTTCCCGAGAAACGCAGGCCAGATTTACTGAATTTTCAGTTTTTATGTTCCCGTGGCCATTAAGTTGTTTCCTTCACAAAGAATTCATCCAGCCTCGAGATTAACTGCTGCTAATGACGATTAATTCTTGCAAAGTAACTGTGTCGATATACGGCAAATTTTAGTTTAGAAAACAGGCAATTGATGCGTCATTACTGCGAGAAACACTTGCATGGTGCAATTCTGGAATTGCCGCGTCTGACAATTTTGAAGGCAGGCAAGACGAATAATGTCAGAAAACGAGCACACTACTCGCCTTTTTATATTAAGCAGCAACGCTATTCACAGCATTTCACCTACCGAACGTCATCCATGGTTGCAGAGCATACCGACGTGATCTTATGGTTGACGTAACATCATTTTATTTGGTGACAAGGTTGAGCTTCAATTTAAGCTATCCAAAGTGTCATTCAAGGTTGACCCTTGGTAAATGCATTGCAGTTTTGTGCGAAGACGTTCAGTAAATTTAGCCCAACTACGTTAGTTAATGCCACTTATGATTTTGTAGAATTCTGGACACTGTATTACAGTTGCCCTATTAATTATGAACTGGTGCGTTATGGTTGTTCTCTCGAGATGAACCGAGTCCAGTTCGAATCCAGGTTTGACAGGAACGTCAATGGTTCATCGTTCCGGGGTTCATAGAAAGCGAGCGTCTGGGCAAGGGATGTGAGCGCCATTCCTGAACATATCGCGAGAGCCTAAGCGTAGTTCGGAGAACGTAAGGCTTCAATGACATCGCATGGTGTAGGCTGCAGGTATAGGCAATGCGAAAGCCATGCAACACTTACAGTAGTGTGTTATCTCTGTCCCGTGTACGGTTCTCACTCACCGAGGCGTTGACTACGACGGAGACATCGGGCCCTTCGTGTCGGGTGAGGAGGTAGGTTTTTCCTTAGCTAGAAGATGCAAATCAGTCTGCCTAGTTGCTTGAGCATGGTGCTTACCCACTACGGGGGTGTGGCCTTGAAGCTGGCAGTAACACGATAGATAAATGGTTAAAACCATGTGTCTGCTTTCATAAGAATTACTACTACAACTTTTCATAAGAATTACTGCTATAAAGCAGTTGCTGTACTCAAACAATTTCGGATACGTAATGGCCTAATTTGTTAGTTATTCCAAATTATTGACTCGGAACTCAGGCGCATAGTAGGTAGCTCGCCAACTCGCAAAAGAAAGAATGTTGCCATAGTGACCGCTTCGGATTATTAGCTGCAGCAGGCATTCTAGGATGTCTGAAAGACCACTTTTCATGCGCACAGGCGTTACTTTTCTTGCAGCACGGTTTAGGTGTCCACCCAGAAGCGAAACCAGTCTAGCGAATGAGAAGGCAACGCCAATATGGTCCTGGTACGCTTTCGCGTTTAACTATTCAAAGCTAAAATAAAGCGTTCACTGACGGTTTTCGTTAGTGTCATGACGCAGCACTTCACCAATCCCAGGCGGCGACATCACCCCACGCGAACCAAGGTCATTAGGAAAGAGGGAAGGTATTGATGACAGAAGGCACGTTTGTGAAGCCTCTTGCATGAGCACCAGTAGCGCAGTGGGTCAAGAGCCCGGCACCTTTCATTCGGAGCGAGATGTGGTTGGTTCGGTTCCCAGGTAACCAAGGCCGTCGAAACTTTCTTCATGTTTTTCTTTCTCACTTGTATTTTACTGATGTATTGCCGTTACGGAAATACGTCAGTGAAGTCTTGATCGAGCGCGCCATTAAACACTTTCCCTTTAAAAAGTGCATGGCTACATCATCTCAATACAAAGAAACAAGCTAGTGCACGCAATAGGGGTTGCATAATAAGTTCCAAGCAGGAACAACGACCTCTGTGTGCGATATTGGACCTGCAAAAACCTGTATACCCAGGTGAAAGGTAAGTGAGAAAAAAAGATACATTGAATATGTTGTCCGTACACGTGCCTCCATTAGATGCTGTTGCACGCAGCCTTTAGGAGACTAAACAGCCGACGATACAAAATGCACGCCCAAATTTAAAACATTCGACAGATCCCACGCATTGTGGGAACCGGTTTCATGCGAAGCAGTCAGCAAGTACTTCTATGCTGCATTTTATGGCTTTGAGCCAAACGTTACGAGGTGGATTGAGGTGTTTTTGTAAGTGTAGTAGCTGGGTGCGAATTATGGGCTTACCAGGCACGCCGACAACACTGGCGTTTAAAGGGTAACTTATGATGCGACGTAACGTCAGCCCTCAAGTTAAAGTACATACGTCAGTATTGTCGAAGCTAAGTGCACTTTATGGTGCAATCATGTGAATATCATACGTACCTTTCGTTAATATATTCCTCCGTGGTCGAGCAGTGCTTCAATAGAGCTTGCTGAATTATAGTAATACAGTTGTAATGTTTATTAGACTGCTATTAAAGCAGAGTCAACATTGGAACCACAGACATTAATCTGATATGACGCCTGTATCGTAGGAGTACACATGTAGTGCTTATTGCTTTCTTGTAGAATAAGATAGCCAGAACCACAACCACAATTGACGTTGCACCGCCATTACGCCTGCGTAGGCTGTTTTTCGACACCTGTTTATATACCTGGCGTGGCTCTGTCGTAGAATACCTGATTGCCACGCAGAATGCTTGGGTTCGATTCCTGCTGGGATCCTAATGTTATTCTTTCCATTCGTCGGGTCAGCGCTGCCGATGTCGGTTTTAAATTACCGATGTGTGTTCTCGCCGTTCCTGGGCATGTATAAGCTGTCAATCACCTGTGGCGCAAACCCGTACACGGCGGCCTGTTGTAAACGCGTATGTGCCCCACGTGTCTGGAGGAAAGGGTTTGACGACGTACGCGTCCGGATTTTCGCGTTATTCATGTCATGACCCGACAGTCATACTCGTCAAGTCCTTTACCCTCCCATGCCAATTTTGGTCAACACTAAGTTAAAGAAGCGTTCATCAGAGCACCCAGACGTAGGCGGCTAGATAGATAGATAGATAGATAGATAGATGGAAACGCTCAAAGTGCCAAAGGTTCGCTGAGAAATGCTTCGCATTTAAAACAATATGAGTAGATGCAACTCAATGGCCCAATGAAAATAAACGCGGGTCATTAATATCAACCGATGCATCTGTGAAAGAACAGCTGCCAGAACGGATGTCTCTGAATGAAACACTGAGGTTAAGGTTACAGCGCAAACATTCAAGACGCCCCTCGACGAAAAGGCATGAAAGACACAAGTACGGTACGAAGAACTTTATTTAAAGATCCGGAGAAGTGCCACCCCTTAGGGTGACACCGCGGGCCGCTCCCACGTGGGGACAAGTGCTCACTAACAATTGAGTTTACTTTTTTACGTCAATGCACATATAAGCCCAAGTTAATCCAGCCGCCCAAGCGCAAACAACAATAGATCTAATCAAAATTTTGAAGCAGCTTCACTGACTTTAACACCGAAAAGACTGGTTAAACAGCGGGTTTGGTGGCATCATAATGCGTTTGCTTTGCCTTACTTTGCTCTATAGTAGTTTGGCCACCATCCACACTGTTTAAGCAGTCTTGCCTACGTTAAATCATTGATGACAAATGCTTCGCATTTGAAACAATATCAGTAGATGCAGCTCAATGGCCCAATGAAAATAAACGCGGGTCATTAATATCCACCGATGCATCTGTGAAAGAACAGCTGCCAGAACGGATGTCTCTGAATGAAACACGGAGGCTAATGTTACAGCGCAAACATTAAAGACGCCCCACGACGAAAAGGCATGAAACACACAAGTGCTGGCTAACAATTGAGTTTTCTTTTTACTTCAATGCTTATATAAGCCCAAGTTAATCCAACTGCCCATGCGCAAACAAC